>NW_025767566.1:29800-152300 GCF_003918875.1 Haliotis rubra
TTACAGACCGCCGTCATATAGCTGGAATATTGCTGAGTGTGGCGTAAAACTAAACTCACTCACTCACTCTAACTTGGTTACTAGATTGTCATTAATAACTGACAGTGTAGTAAATGTCCATTCTATAGCGGGTATGACTGGAATTTCAAGTCTATCCAAATAATGCACGCGACAGCCTGGAAGGGATTGTATGACAATGGCAATTTTTCAATGTGCTTAATTTATTTACTCTACATTGTGACTCCGTATGGTCAAATTATAAAGCAACAGAAAACATATTATAGTCTGTTTGCGGTGAAAACGTACCGATGAATTTCACTTTAAACAAAAATGTAAATCAAATAAAGTGAAATTAGATTGCGAATCCTCATAATTTTACCTTGCCATTTGAAAATTTAAATTTCAGAATTGTATTCAACTTGGGATGAAAGTTGTTTTACAAACGATCATAGTTTCAAATCGGTATTATTGGTTTGTATTTCAAGGATATGTACATAAAATGAAACACCGCGATCAAGTAGGTTTGGTCTAAGTTAACGCTTGTAGGCTCATCACGTACCGCACGTGCATTTGTTTCACTGTTCCAACTACTGCGCTTATCCCTTTGTAATACAAACCAATATAAGCGATTTGAAACTATGATCGTTTGTTAAACAACTTTTTTCATAAGTTGAATAAAAATCTAAGATTTAAATGCTCAATTGGCAAGGTAGAATTATGAGGATTCGCAATCTTAATTTCACTTTATTTGATTTACATTTTCACAAAGTGCAATTCACCGGTACGTTTTCACTGCAAACAGACTATAGAGTGAGTGTGTAAACTGTAATTCTATTCCGCTAGACTAATACCAGGGATAACCCACAGCATCGTCTTCTATTCTTCCCGCTGATACATACGTGGTTTCACTTGATTCTTGAGTCTATTTCTAGTCCTTAACACTCTAATGTGATGTCAGTGCATATGCCTTAGACCCTTCGTATCAAAGGCGATATGTTATATCATTTTATGTTTTCTGTATATATATACTCATGCCAATATCGGTTGTCACCCCTTCAATTTTTTAATTGGAGAGGGGTGTGAGGTGGGGGTGGGGGTGGGGAGGGGTGACAACCATTATTGGCATGAGTATATATATAACGAAGACGAGAAGCATAAGCCATTATTGCTTGACTAACGCCATGAAATTCGAAAAAGAAGTGTATTCTTAGGCATATTAGGCATGTGTGGATGGCCAGACAGGGGTGAGAATCTTACGTTGGCTTATTTTATTCCTGATTACCTGCAATCTCAGATCTACAGTTATTTCGAGGTTGAAAGGAACTGCGTTAACATTTCCGTTTATCCCATGGTGACAAAAGACGGTGACAAAAGACGTAATTTAAGCAGGGACCAAGCTTCCACTTCAAGACAAACGTTAGTTTGGCACATCAAAGTTCGACAAAGCAGTGTTTGCCTGTATGTAAAGGTTTATTGTTATAAACTGTGACGGTCGGCGATCGACCACACAGGACCAAAAACCGGATAGTAAACCATTGAAATAAACGTAAATACAGTAGGAAATACATGCCATGACCGGATTTACGTATGTTTTCAGATATTTCCTAACTTCGGGCATATATTTCATATGAATCTATACCTTTGAAACATATGCTCATCGAACATTTTCGTATGCACAAGAACCTCGTTCATGTATGCCATGACCGGATTGTCAGGTATTTCCAAACATGAATTGCAAAACAGATACCCCAGGAAATACATGATCTTACAGTATTTCTGATGCATTCCTTTGAATTTCAATGGGTGCTGAAATTTACGATTTCGTTCTAAGTTTACCCAGGTTGGAAACATGTAAATTTACTTAGGTGGGGAAACACATGTGGTGGGGAAACACATGAGGTGGGGAATCACATGTGCAAATGTTTACACACCTTAGATATTTATGTATCATACCGGATTTCAGGGTATGTATATGAACGGTTCATACACCTTCATGTTACCTGTGCTCAATGAGATGATCATTTGTTTCCATCATGTGAATTACTTGGTTCATGTAATTTCATTTTCACACATTTTAGTACGTTTGAAATCAACGTTCACGTGACCTCATTATTCTTATCATCAAAAGAGCCTGACTAAGAAAGTGGTATTACGCAAGCTAACATGGCTTATTAAGCTGCGCTCGCACTTGTTGCCAGTATCAGTTACGCTTTGTCGGCGGTGTTGGCAAATTTTGTGAGTGGTGAACAAAAGGGCGATGAGCTGCCCCTTCGTCCTTGCAAGTGTCCCTAGCTGTCCCAACAGAATAGCACTTTATCTCTCTTGTAGTCTGTCTCACAGTCCCTGAACCACATTATTTTCCCTGCTGCCAAGCCCTCTCTGCAGTGCTAAAGCCCTAAATATAGCAAGTCTAGATTTCCACAGGTTCTGAATCTCTAGTCTCCCTGGGGCGCCTTTCCATTTAAATGGGCTTGTTTGTTACTATCAAAATTATATATATTCAGAGACTAAGCATTAGTCTATCTCTCTTTCAGCACGGCCAAATACGCTACACGAACCAACTCGTAATTTCTTAAGTCTCTTCAGTTCGCGCATCAGTACTGTAAAATAAGTTTTGGCAGTACATAATTGGAATATTATTGCACTGCATGTGACCTTTCTTAATAGTCTCACAGTGCCTGAACCATGTTATTTCTCCTTCCGCTCAGCCTTTGCTGTAATAACGCCACACAAAAATAGTTTTTATCGTGTAGCGATTATGTCCGGATGGCACAGGCGGGTGCGTTCTCTGAGTATACCATTGGCATGTTGGGCCTCTGTGCCTTTTGTAAAATTTGTCTTGATTGTCCTGTTTAAATTGACGATCCATAAACCCAGAGTCCGAAAGCAAATGTCACACAAATAAATGTGATGTTGCATTGCTGCAATTTTCCATGTCGGAGAATTCCTTCTAACAAGATATATATTCCGTTGTTTGGAGCAAGCCTATGACTATTACGCCCCAGTTTTGCTTAAGATCTTGCAGACCTTTAACCTGACATAGACGCAGACCTCGCATGTTCAAGTTCAGATCTGACAGGTGCCGAAAATATTGAATTCGGCAAGAATGCAATATCTCAGTGGGTTATTGTTTTCCTAAGTACGTGGAGTGCTTTCTACAACATTGGAGATAATGGTATCGTTGTCTTCCTGATATTCCCCCGAACGGAAGCTCTACCCATTTAGGGTACAATGTGTAAGTTACAGATTTGTAGGGAATAGTCTTAAGACTTTTCTACTTTGACCAGGATTCTTCGAACTTGCAACAGTCGTTTGAGAAGATCAAGAGAGAAAGGGGTAGTGTGCAATGTATCTGGCGGACGTATATGGAAAACGTTCGAAGAATGTTTCTGTATAAATACAATAATAGAAATATCGGTTATGTTTGAAACGTACCCTCAATCTGATAGCCAGTGAGATTATTGTGAAAGATCGCAATATGTATCATCATAAACGGGCCAAGATAAAAGTACATGTCATTCATTCCCACATTATATCCCCTTTATAGACTAGGGACATGGTTGTTACAGGTAGGGCAAACACTTTCTTCTATAGGTATCTGCCTGTTTCACGCTACATGCATGTATTCAGATTACTGAGAAAGTAGTAGCGACGCAGGTTCTCCTCCATCACACATATAATTGTATAGATATCCAGTGATTAGGGATAGCGCTGCAGCAACTTATTGACATTTACGACATACACTATCATCTGCAGTAGTACTGCTATACCCAGCATCGTATTTATTTCTCTCTTACATAAGGTGAAATGTCACAGGGTTGTCATGGTAACGATAATTTGGCATACTATTTATTGTCTTATTCTTTTATCTGCGATTAGAATTTAAATCAGTTTTGGCGTGAGCATCTTTAGAGAAAAGAAGCTGTAAAACGAATATTAATGTGATCGAACCTATAGGCCTTTGTCAAAGCGCGTTTCAAACCACCTACATAAAAAACCTTCATGATAAATATCTGCTAATCCATGGCACGATTCCAACCATATCATGAGCATGTGTTTGTGAATCATAATCAAATAGTGATGTTACGGGGCGTCCATGCCGCGTCAAAAATACATGGAAACGCACGAGAATTGCAATACGGGCCCCTAAACCACTGATGCTCCGTGACCTGGAGACACAATTCATGTGATTGAGCGTATGTAGACAAAAGACAAAATGGATACTCGTGCTGTTATGCTTTTGAATTATTAAGTATTCGTTCTTGTCACGGGATACAAGTATACTTTCCAGTTTCAACCAAATGTACATTCGAAGGATATCGAAATCTAGGTTAAGCTATTGGAATCATATTTACAATTAAAAGACCCAAACAATGGTCTGTTGTCGAAATATTTTGTTTTCCATATCTTGTCCCAATCTGTATCCAGAGACCATACAATAGTCTATTATATAGTCTCTGTTTTATCATAGTCAGAGAACGATATTATTTTCCCTTCCGCCCAGCCCTTACTGTAACGCTTACACCCTAAATGAAGCATGTCTAGATATTCCCAGGTTCACCGTCTGTTAAAACGGGTTCGGGTTACAGAGTAAACAATACCAAACACCGGCGGCTGGCGGGGACCAACATCTTCACTAACATTTACATCTGCCAACGCCTAATTCGCAAGTGGTGAGGCAATAAGCTAATGAGGCTAAGGGTCCTACCATGCTTGTGAAATATCTATGATGCCTTATATGAAGTCTATAATCTAAGCAAGTCTAGCTTTGTATGGCTTTAAGTCACTGCTTGAAGAAAAGCTCCTTTAGAATTTGATTTGTTAAATATTAGTATTTCACTGACTCAATCACATTCGAAAACGCATAGCAGCCTATAATTCATTGTGACTATGATTAAGCCATCACTGTAAAACACAAGGGTTATTTCCTTTGAGTTAACTGACAGGCTTTCGGTATCAAATATTTAGAACTCCAGCCAAAGGTGGAAATATGGCGTTTTTGTAATGCTTTTGTTGCACTTAATGATAAGTGATTGTTAAATGTACATATGACGTTTTTGAAGGATAATCTCAGCTGACTCAGAGACTTTGCACGTGTTTTCCCCCACTCTTTCCACACCCATCCTTCAGTTTTTATGTTTGTGACATGATCTGCACACTGATAATTTAAAGCAGGTATATAAATAATAACGGTTTGCAATCTTTACCCAATGCAGTTTTCCATTTATTTAGCAATTTTCAGTTTCTATTAATTTCTGGAAATTTTGTACGGAGGTACATTTAATTAACAGTTTCACCCAATAACAGTAAAACATACTTAAAAAACGTTTCGGTACTTTGATAGATTGATAAGTTCACATTATATTCCATGATATTGGGATGCCAAAATGATTAACATTATTATATAATGTATAACAAATCAGACAGCAAAAAACAAAAATTAAAAACGCATAAGCAACATAAATGATGTCAGGTAGTAAGCTTTCAATAATTACAGAAACTGCTTAGTCATCTAACTTTATGAACTAATTGCAATCACTACAGTTTTCTATGATCTACCCAAGAGATGGATTCAAAATAGGTGTACAGTATATTCCGTCGGGTAACTGAAATTTGAGAAAACGTCCGTATGGGACAACATCTGTATTCCGAATCAAAGGAGGCCATCTGACGTAGTGGTGTAACGATTCATCGATAGTATCGATGTTTGCATAGTCAACTATGCGATACGAATGCATCAATACAAAACACTTTTAGGCAATAGATCAGGATATTAATATCGCATGGGCTGTGATACATCGATGTATCGCCACAAGAGACGAAATATCCCGATACTACTTAAGTACTACTGAAAGTTGTAAGGAGTATTGCATTAGGAAAAGGAAGGAGTCTCTTTGAAATTCTTCTGAAGTGAACCTTGTACTGTGAGACGAACTTAAGAATAATGCCGACCTGTCATTTGAACCCGTGCATCTGAATAGCGGTGCAGTCCATTTCACTGGAAAAAATCCACATTTACAAGCTTGGAAATGTCTTGGAAGATGATGTTTCCAAGACATTTCCAATTTTGAAAGATGATGTTTCAAGACATTTCCAATTTTGGAAAGATGATGTTTCCAAAAATTTCCAATTTTGGAAATGTGAGATTTCCAATTTTGGAAATATCCGCAAGGGGAGATAACTGGTGGGTGATTGTAAATTATTGTTCTGCATGGGCTAATTGCTATAGTGGCATGGGGGCGGCATGAGTGTTTCATGGGGGGCGTTATGGCGACTGGCGGTAGTCTTTGATGTTTGGTGTTGTTTTAGTAATGATTGTTTAAGGGATTAACGTAAGGATTACCGACTTGACTAGTCGAAATTGCAGTGGTGAACACATTTTAAATGTTCAATGTTTTGGGTGAAAAGTGAATTTTGTCACGTTTAGTTTAAGTATGTGTCATCGTAAGCATATATCTAGTGAGTGAGAGTTAATTTCGTACAAGGGCCACCGACCCATTATACAATTATAAAGATGACAATACAATCCAGCGCCATATATAATATTAAGCTGTATGCTAACATGTACAATGTCTCATTTAATCTTATACTCTATATTCAAAAACTTCGCTCTTTTTGTCAATGCAAGAAATATAAACTTAGCAAGGTTGTTAACAGTTGTAGAATTGCAAGACAATAATAAGTTGATAAATTTAGTTTCACATGGATTATTTATGTAGTATTGTGGGAGCAGGCTGTTTCTCAGATCACAGTAAAATGAACATTCAATAAAGAATTGGTACTCTGATTCAATGGTAAGTACAATACACAGAGGGCAGAATCGCTCATGTTGTTTTATATTCACCTTCCGCCCATATTCCAACATTAAAGGATGGTCTGAACAACGAAACTTACTCAAAGCAAAACGAATCGTTGCGTTGCCGTCAATCGTTGCGTTGCCCTCTTAGGGGGTCGAGTGATGGTGTCACCATGCACTAATTTCCACCGGACCCCGTAGTTCGTGCTAAATGGGTTATGTTTGTGAGTGCGAAGCGAGCGTTGTGGAAGCTTGGAACGATATCTTAAATGTGTTCAGATCGCTTCGCGGAAGTTAAAGAATCAAAACTACTTACTAGTTGTAGTACAATAAATGTATGATTGATGACCAAAAAGATTTTCTATGACACAACTTGAGAGCATAACGATTTCTTTCTCGGAAGCGAGGTTGTGGTGGAAGTGACAATAATATTGTAAGTAGTGTTATATTGACACCCACCTCGCTTCCACGAGAGAAATTGTTATGTTATAAGATATGCCATGCAAAATCCTATTGGCCATCAATCAAATACATATTTTACTACCAGTAGAAAGTAGTTTTGATTTTGTAACTCGGTGAAAACAAACCTAAATAGCATTTATTCTCAGGCTGGCGGATGTTCGCGACAGGGGTTACATACCTGGAAGTAGACATTTGTGATGTTTAAAACAACAAACCAGTGGAGCATGTAAGGATTTTCAAGTCCACTGCCTCCAGAGAACAATGGAGGTTCTATGTTATTTCAACCACATGGGTCATACAAAAATGTTAACTGGTAAATAGATGGAATACATCCACAAACCATTCCCAAGGTAAAAACAAAATACATAGCATAGTTTCGTTCTTACTTTTATTTCATAAGTCATATGTATACAATAAAGTTCAATAAATATACACAAATATCACAAAAATTATATTGTCAACACTGTCATGTACAAGTATCAGGTATCACTATTTTATTTTATTAGTTCATTTACATTAATATTACATACATAAATTAAATAATAATATACACAAAGCATGATTAACATTGCATTCAGTACTTAGCACTAGGTCTACTGCATCACACTTCAAAGTCACACACTAAATGTCAGTTCACTGTAACTTCATTAGATGCGACACGGCATCAGCGTAAACCATGACACTCATGGCACCATCTCGGAGTTCTTGCTTCAGAGTCTCTAGTCTTGAGTTGAGCGAGGGTCGTCAGGCATGTCTGCAAGTGCGTTCAGCAACACGTCGTCTACCTGGAAGCACAAGATTATTTTATGAATACATAATTTGTGATTATTGATCATCAGCCGCGAAGTACACAAAATGAATGACATAGTTTAAGCATAGTAATATATGATTTATAATAATAAAATCCGATTCCAATTCAGGCGCAATGCAATGCAATACTTACATCTGTCACGGGCACCAAAGGCAATACAGCAGCACGCCTTACGAAGCGGGTGATGTCTTCGTCGTGGTTGTAGTCGCCCTGAAGGCCAACCCCTTGTGTCTTCTTCCACACACACTGTGTGTAGTGGAATAGACACCCCCTCCACAGCGTCGTCGGGAAGTTGACGGAGACGGCATTCTTCGCTGCAGATTCGAAGTCCATCTGGAATGATTAAAATGTGGAAATAATGAATACGTTTACCATGTTTTACAAATAATGATAAGTTAATTGAATAAATTATTATATAATTAATAATAATGAATAACTACATGAATACTGACTATCATTTATTAAGAGTTATGTAAATCAATTTACCTGGATGTGTTGAGGTGACATCTGAAGTCCTCTTGCTTCCACTGCTTCCTTCAGGAGACGGAAGGCGCGGTCGTAAGTAACAGTCGCCTTGTCTGGCAGCAAGAAGAAGACCAGCGGAAACATCTGACCACCAACCATAGCATGGAGAGTGTACAGCTGCAGGAAGAGTGATGGTGAGACATAAAAGGTTCCGTCACCATACACAACTTCGGCAGCACAAAGATGTTCCATGTTCACCGTTGTCGTCATGCCAAGGATCTTATCGTCGTCGCCATCGTTGATGATGACAAAGGGCTCGCCAGCGTTGGTTGTTTTGAACTCGTCTGGGATCACGATTTCTCGTCGGGAAGATAGGATGGGTGGGAAGGTGGATCTTCGGGCCTGGTACAGTCTGTTCTTGACGGTGTCGTACGTCGGCATTTCTGCGATGAACGACCTGTTCTCTTCCGTCCAAGGACCATCGCTCACTGAGGCCAGAACCTCGTTGTACAGCGTCGGTATCGGACCCAGAGATGACTTGGCCACCATCTTCATCCTGTCCAGTGTCTCTCTGACCTGTAAATAAGATATAACCAAAATTAATGTAATGTTATGGCTGCATAAATCTAATGAAGTGCTTTTCGAGCACATTTGTCTAAAATTGTGCAAATAATGAACAAATGTAGCAGAGCTTTATACCATTTTAATATTATAATTTATAGATACATTTACGCACAACATACCTTTATCTCATTATGGACAGGTCCATGGTTATGTGGGCTGGGATGCTTGGTGATGATGTCGTTCACAGTAGAGACAGTCGCAGCACATGTCTTCTCCTGGCATCTCCAAGATGCCAATGAAGCATCGTTGCGTCTTCGATTCAATCGAAACACAAAGCCTTCAACAACTAGATAACGTCCACCACGTGAAGTCGGGAGAAACTTATAGTCTAACTGCTGGTTTGCCATTTTTGACAGTGATAGATTCTTGGTGGAATTACCATGATATATACCCAGTGTGAGTTTATATCAATCAATCTAAATTTTCTTAAATAATATAGTTAATTTGTGAGTTGATATCAATCAAATAATCATAATTGTGTTATTTGTCATTTAACTAGTGAGTTCATATCAGCAACTATGTTCATAGTTAGAACTAGTGAGTTCATATCACTAATTAGTGAACTCCGAGTTCACTCACCAGTTCAAGTTTTAGTGTCACCCATCTCATTAATCCTTTAAAACAACATGTATCTACCTCGGCCGAACATCAAAGGATTTTTACTGTAATAACAAAAGTCTACTTCCAGGTACGACACCGCGACAGGGCGCTGCCATTTTTAATAATCACGGGCTAAAGTCTGTTAAAGAATTAATGAGATTATGGTTTGTTTTCATCAAGTTAGAAAATCAAAACTACTTTCTACTCGTAGTTAAATATGTATTTGAATCATGGCCAACAGGATTTGGCATGACACAACTTGTAACATAACGATTTCTTCCTCGGAAGCGAGGTGGGGGTCGAAGTGATAATACTGCGCAATAAATGTCTTGCTACATTCACGTGGTTAACGTCCACTCACCAGTATGTAGATACTAGTCAACGTCCGTCTTTATATTTGGTCTTATAATCCTAATTAGTTTATTATCATACTTGTATGCATTTTGAAACTAAATAAAAATCAGGCGATCTGCCTATACTTATAACTTGAATATCTAGACATTTTATAGTTAGCCAATGTAAATCATAATTCGCACACACACCCTAGTGTATGTTGTCGGTCTCATTACTTCACGACGAAAACAATGATTCTGTTGAATGCCACCACAAATGAATAAAAACAAAATGCAATTATTAAAATTAAAACAGATAAGAGTTATAAGAACAATGTCAGGCTATTACTTTGTTCGAGGAATGTATCCATCAATATCCACAAAAACGAGTGATATGCCATTCACCTGCAGCTGTTCCAAATGATACATCTAATACATGTTTACGAAAAGTGATATATCATTGGTCACCCAAGATAGCATACCTGGGAACTAATCGCATAATGTCCACCATTCTTTACAAAAAAGTAATTTAGTTAGCCAATAATGAGCAATCAATCAATGTCTTGGCGGTTAATCCTTTGAAAGAAGGAAGTTGTATTACGCAGACACCGACACGACAGAGTGTATTCAGTATAGATTAGTAAATCTACATACATGAACACTACCTTTTGACAAATCTTCTGTGTAAGATAAAAGTATTTAATCAATCAGCGTGTTATCGGTTAATCCTTTGATCGATGTTTATAATGTTGAGTATTTACCCCAGACACAAGAAATGAAAATGGGAACCTTTGTCGGTTTATCCAAGTGGTGTTACCACTAATTACACCTGTTTTAAATACCACCTAACACGGGTTACAACGAGGGAGTATTAATTGCTGTATTGCATGCAATTTTAATTGCTTGTGAAAACCTATGGGCAGACACTATTTTGAGAATACGGACAGAACTTCATTGTTGCATAAGAAATACACATAAGCATTTGCTGTGTGCTAAAACTGTATGTACCTATTCACCAAAGTAAATTTTCAGAGTCTTCTAGCAATGGCAAAGTGGGGTTGTTTAGTTTACGGATTCAAATAGATCAAATGTCATTTTTTAATATTATACGTCATATTTTTAAATGACGTGAATAAATATCGAGGTAAAAAACCCACAGAAATGGGATCAATTATGATCAGTCATTATACCATCGAGGCATTAGAAAACCTGCAAAAGCCCACACTGCTTTGATACTTTAATACAATCAGACAAGAACTACCGGGGAAATTAACGGCATCTGATGGGCATCCACCCTTCCTAATGTCGCACTGTTTAGGTTGAAGTAATTAACCGTAACCGAGATGAGCAGAGGCTGATCATAGATTTCACTACCACTAGCGGCTGGCTCGAACAAATAAATAAAGCCCAGCGACACCAGGCAATTACGACAGAATCGTCTATGAAAACAAGTTGTAACTCGGAAGGGGAGCAGGACAAAGGCCACCCGGACAAATGCCACCCAGTTATTTTACCATTACAGAGAGGACAATTACCACCCATATTGATTTTAATGTTGATTTTGTTGTAAAAATTATGTAGACTTTGATGAATAATTTGGGTTCTTAAAAATATGTTCACTTTGATAAAAAGTTGATTTTCATGTAAAATTTTGATTTCATAGTAGTGTTGACTTTTTAAAATGTTATTGTGTTGGTGGTTTTTATTTTTATTTGGGTGGCATTTGTCCAAGGTGGCATTTGTCCGGGTGGCTTTTGTCCGGGTGGCATTTGTGCTAGGCCCACTCGGAGGCTAGGCAAAGCAGGTGACAAAATTAAATGACAGCAGATTGTGAGAACATATAGCTTTCATTTTTCACAACAATTGTCACGATTTCTGTTCCTGCTGAGCTGTAGGCTCGTTCGATATCTCGCGATGTCATTATCGCGATAATGCACCGAGGAGATCATCAAAGGAGTGGATTGCTTAAAGGTCACATGCAACCAAAAAATCAAACATAATTAAAACACAGTTATCACTTATTTATGGCATATAATATACATTGCTGATTATGAAAAAACATATAAACAAAATTAAAAGGGTACAATCGCAAATCAAAAGTGCAATATTTTGTACTTGGGTTTACTTCCCTAGAAACGAAGCAGCCGGGATACCGAACCCAGTCAGAGCGGGTGGGTGTTCACTCAAGTGTAACGGCTGGTTCATTGGTCGATGCCCCCACGGCTCATTGTGTGTGTGTATATATAGAGTTGTTAGGTTTTGTAAATTCGGTGTCGTACCGGGAAGGTTCACACCCATAACCCCTACATGCCACTACCCCTACACTCCAGTACCCCTACAGCTAGTTAAAACAACACCTAGCATTTACCTGTCTGATATAATAGACTAATCCTAAAGAGGGATTAGTGCATGGAGCATAGATGAGATCAAGGGATGCATAAATGTGATTAGTCTTTTGTGGCAAGGAAATTAGTGGTCTCATGATGAAAACAAACCTCAACCCTGAGTAGAAGAAACATACAATTGGAAAAGTGTTGTGATTGCCATGGATGACACTCCTGACGTCCCAAGAGCTGGCGACTTCAACGACTACATCGTGACAACATGGGTCGACGACACTGCCAGATTTTTTCTTCACCTGTGGAACCACAACTTGACAGCTGGGCCGAGGACAAACAACAACCTGGAAGGATTCCACAACCGTCTGAATCGAGAAATTCCACACAGGCACCCGAACATCTACAGATTTGTAGAAGTCATCAGGAGAGTCGAACACGCCGAGAGAGTGAGGATTGCTCAGATTGACTTTGGTGCTGCGCCAACAAACAGAAAACGAGTGTACAGAGAGAGATCGACAACCGTCTGTGCAGACTCAAGGAACAGCTTCAGCGTGGACAGAAATCCCCTCTTCAGTTTCTTGACGCCGTCGGCTACCTGCTCAAGCTTGGATAGACTGTAACACTGACACTTGAACACTTGTGATAATGTAATAATGTGATCTTTCTCTCATCCTGATATGTTGATATGAAACACTTGTGATAATGTGATCTTTTGTTCATCCTTATATGATGATATGAAAACACTGAATGTAAATAGACTGAAAAACTTGACAATTGATCTCAATGATGTGGTACTTTGTGATAACACATGTATTAAAGTCACTTTTAAAATCTGTCTTGTGTCATGTTGTGCATCTTAAGTGGACCAGTCCACTGTATGGAATAGGTAACAGGCAGGAGATTAGTTATGCAACAGACCATAAACTATGTTGTTATAAGCTGTAGGGGTAGTGGCATGTAGGGGTAATGGGAGGGTACCACCGGGAAGGCTAAAATGTATTTTTCAGATGTCCCGGGAAGGCTAAAATGTATATTTCGGATTTCCCGGGAGAGCTAATTAGGGGGAGTACCGCCAAAGCTAAAGATACGGTGCCGGGAAGCATAATCCATGCCGGGAGTAGATACATTTCTTTTCAAAACATTGTTATAATAGAGTATTTATCAGAACAGAATAGAATATAGAATTTATTAAGACTTGAACCAGTCTTCTATTCGATTAAGATTTAAAGATAAACAATGGACACATATTATTTCTTCCCTAGGTACATTATGGTATCTTCCAACTTCAATATGTAGCAGGCATCTTTATCTTCTTCGCTTGTTTAGACCTGTATTTAAGTGGCGTTTTTATTTCAGATGTATTTAATTCGAAAAACATTGCTATAATATTTAAGTTGCAAACTGACACCGAACTATCGTACACATATTCGTGATGGCAGGTGCGCAGGTTAGAGTCAACTTAATCCTGAAGGGCCTTGTGAACAACATCATCGGGGACATCGCCTACACAGACCACGTGTCTGAACTTCTCAAATTGTCTTAAGCTCGACGTAGATTGACAGAAATGTGATTTACTATGGATAATGACAATTTAATGTCGAATTCAAGAAAATTTATACTGAAAATGAAAACGTATAGCTGTATTAATATTTTGTATGTGCCCAAATTAAAGAGCGTCCACGTTAATCCTGTTTTCTTTGTAATTTGTCAGAGCCTCCGAGTGAGGCACCCCGTGTTCATTTAACCATAACATTGCAGACAGACAGATATTATATTTCAGTCTCACCTCACATTAAATACCTATATAAATATATTTATAAAATATAGCATATAAGTGAGCCACCCTTTAAGGGTTATGAGAGACTAATGTATTAATACATTATAAATAATAAATAATAAATAATTATATAGGTACATACAGTATAAAAATCTATCCGTATAAAATATGTTTTCTTCTTTGCAAGATATAAAAGCAGGTTTTGGCACTGAAATATACATGGTGTTTAAAAGTAAAACTAATTTATCATCATCACAAAGATCTAAGAAGTTGGGATAGCTAAAACAGACATTTTCATATAAACTTTCACGCAAATCATCATACATAGGGCAATACAACAGAACGTGTCTTTCATCCTCAACACTCTCACTGCACTGAAAACATACCCTCTCATTCACATTCACATTTGTATATCTGCCGGTTTCCAAATGCAGAGGAGCAGTACCTGATCTGAATTTGGAGAAGGCAGAGCGGTAAGAACGGGGCATACTCATACTCACATAACTTTCACAGCCATTGCAAGTACCGCGAAGGCTACGCTCATTGAACCGAGAAGCGTCACGATTTGAGCATTCCCGGGAATGAACCGTAAATACATGCTCATTTTCTTGTGTATAACAATTTGCAATCAACAGACATCATAACATGTCATGTGTACAAGTATCACACCTGCCTGTCTGTCTAATAACATAATGTGACAGAGACCGAACTCGGGCCAAAAATCAATGCGTTTTGTTTATGGTGTATAGCCTGATAGGTGTTAAGTTCAAATTGCATGTGGTCAGTGATCGAAGTTGTGTATTGTGCATTGAATATTGTCATTAGCAGACAGGCAGGCAGACACATAGGTGTCAATAAAACCGACACTGAGTTTTGTCTGTGACAACGACATATCTGTGTCACAGTTAGATATTCTGTCAACGCTAAATAATGACATTGCTTTTAAGTATCGAACTGAGAAAGTGACTCGGTAAGAAGAACGTGTGGTGAAATAGACAAATGAAATTATATAAACAGTTAAATCGGTAATCTACTGGTATAACATATAAAAAGCTCGCGCCTGTGAAATATCAACAAAACATTTTTAAAAAATAGCTCACACCAAAGCCTTCACCGAGTATTCATCGGACAACCCGCTGCGCGAACCTATTTCACTGCGCATGTGCTATGAGCGCAGCCCAGCTGTTGAAACCACTTTTCCCCCAAGCGCTGGGGGAAAATTAGTGAATCTTTTGAACTCCGACTTCGCGCGTTTTTTCATCGCGTTATTTTTCAACTTTATAAGTTGAATTTGCATTTTTGATGATTTGTTTCGGTAAGTCCATACCGAAAGGTATCAGAATCTGCAAAGTTGTGTTTTACGTTGCATGTGACCTTTAACATAACGTTAGGAATACTTCTTACCTTTTTTTAAAAAATATTCCTCATTTTGTTACAATCTATTTGAGATTTGATTTTCCTTGACTTCGTTGTGTACTGGTCCGTGGCTGTGGTCTCAGGGGCCCGTTTCACAAAGCCCTCTTACCGGTACGACCTCGTAAAGCAGGTCGTAGACCACCTCTTACTTTTTTACCCTGTTTCACAAAGACCTCGTATATTTACACTGTGTCGTAAACAGCCCAAAATTTAGGACCCCGATTGACCTGTCGTAAATGCTTTAGGAGGTCGTAAACACTACAAAGATGGCGTCAACGATTATGGCACTGCAAGTGATTAAAACGCGCTAACAAAGAAGACCTGATAAATTTTGAGACAGGTCGAACGTGCTCGACACTCATGTTGTTTTCTAACTTAGCAGAAAGTTAGAGCCTCAACTGAACAAGGCGTTCACATGTTATTCCGACCTCCCTGCAAGTGTTGTGTACACAGAAGTATTTGGCAAAAAGGGATTTTCCTCAGTGAAATCAGGGATCTCCATGGAGTATCCCGAGCTAGTGTGTTAAGAATACTCCGCGACACCGCTAGTGCTCTGGCCGTGTATCTGGACTTGATTAAAAACTCCTGGGTGCCACAGGGACATATGTCCTTCCTCTTCAACCCTCACTTTGAAGTCCAATAAAATTCTAAATATATCAGGCACACAAATATACTTCACAGTTTTGACAAAGCTAACAAACAAAGCTAAAGTGCTTAAATAACCTTTCAAAATAGGCTTCATCGTAAATGTCGCCATTTTATACACAATACGAAATCACGATTCACAGCATTATTTGCTGTACAGTGTAGACAGTATGTTTTCAAATGTGAAAATTGGATAATTACTGGGACTACTGAATTTCAAAAATAACATATTAATGATCACTGAAATCAGTTTTTCATGATATCACTAATGATAATCTGAAACGCTGCCGGTGAACCTAGAATCGGTTTGGATGTTTTCGAAAATATACTTACACGAACGCCGAAGTGCGCTTTCCGCCTTATTGGATGTTTACAAAATCACGTCTCGCAAAGGCCGGTATTGAGACACCTATTACTAGGCTATTACATCACGTATATTTCATAGTCAGCTGCGACAAATGTATCAATGAATTTCCCATACATTTTAAAATCAAATCACAGTTGGTCTTTGTTACCAATACCAACTGGATATTGGGTGTGAAAACAAACGCTGTGCTCGGAAGACTGCGCTACTGTAGTTTGAAATGTAAACAAAGAAAAAGATTCGATTTATACTGCGTAGCAGCCGGCTATTCATTGCTTGCAATGGCTCAATACCTTTAGAATATGTATGGAAAGAGTATCATAGCAAGAAAGAGGAAATTAAAAATAGATACAATGCAATGATTTGATTTGATACTTCATAAGAAATTGTCAAAGTTTCCGTGCAGCGTGACGCCATAACAGACGCAAAATCACGCAGAACGACAACGGTAATTATCAGCATTTCTGGCTTCTTTTCTTACTTACAAAGAAAACATATAACAATACACAGATAGTCAGAGTCACTCTGATTACTTACATTTCATATTTAATATGTACAAACGATCCCTGAAGCAAGGGAAGAGTCCTCGCAAAATCCTGTGTACCCTTGTCAGCGAAGCCGCAATTTTGTAAGAAATCGGTCATCGGTTGTGATGTCACACGTCAACATTGTTGTAGTACTAGATCTACATATTAGGCAATATCTTTGAGGTGAAGGTCGGATGAAAAAAATGTAAACACAATCGTCCTATCCTTCTGATTACACTTTCAGTGCTATGATGTATATTTTGTGTATCATTCAGATATTTTTTTTCATGAAACCAATTTCAGTAGATTCTACCTACATTTAGCCTTGTTCAATATCATATCATACGTGGATACAGGGTATACGTTTTATTCTTTGAAAGTTTTGATTGTTTGAATAAAAGTTACAAAAGAAATTGACACATTTAGAGTATCACACCACATTTTAAACCTTTACACAAGTGTTAGTAGATCAAGCGTAGCCATAACTGCAACATTGACTTTAGGTCCTATAGTGTGCAATATTCAATACATTGGGACTAATATTGCAGTTTCATATGAACAAGTTAATGGACAGCGATTTAATTCAAACCTTATAAGTAAAACTGATAATATTAATGGAAATGATTTATACATTTTATCTTGTAATTTTCAATGAAATTTAGTGAGAGAATCCAAAATAATTCATTTATTGATATTTTTTACCATAAGATAACCTGTACATTGAATTAAAAACATAACATTTGCATTGTTATTCAAACTGTTTTCTATTTTGAAATACTTTGGGAATAACAAGATAAGCAGGTGCCCGTTCGGTCTCGCTTTATGCGTTGCTATGCAACAAAGTACCTCTTATACAATGTACGACATGGATTTAGGACCGCGTCGTACTACATGGATATGACGTCTTTGTGAAACGGTCGTAAAGGAGACCGGAAGAGGGTCGTAAACAAGGTCGTAGGGTCTACAACCTCCTAAATTTAGGAGGCTTTTGTGAAACGCGAGCCAGGAATTTTAGACATTATGTCGTTCAATGTTGAGACTGTTGCTCTGCAGTCTTTCTGACTGCATCTCCATGAGATCCATTCTCTCCTTCTGTCTTGTTCAGAATGAACATATACCGGTAACCATTTACAACTAGATGTCTTCAACCATGAAAAGTAGGAAGAAACTTCTAGTCTAACTGTGCATTTACCATAACTGAATTTGTGGAAATAATGGTGAAAACTGTCATTTCCAAAATTCTTATAGCAAGTTTCTGCAAGAAAATGAATAACTCACAACTTATGAATTGAGTGAACTAATTAATAAATCAAAGTGACTGTGTGAACTCACTAACATGGATTCAATCTCATATTGGTAGTCTGGTATACATGTCTTATTTCTTTCCTTGAGTGAACACGTTTTTTCATCTTGTAGAATCCCTTAAAACAACACCGTTGTCAAAACATCAAACATCAAACGATTTTTACCTTGACCCAAATGTCTAACCTACCCTTTATCTCGATAATGATACAAGAATGAATATGGAAACCCTTCTCTATGCATCGACAAGAATACCTATCAAACAAGCATGGAGTTGCTATTGGCGTGGCGTCGTGTTCTCATTGCAGGTTTTAACATGTTCAAACGTATATAATTGTCACCACAGCGACAAACCTATTTTACAGTTTAGTAGAAAACTTAACAGAAGCATCCAACCTGACCTTACAATGAGCGGTGTGATAATTCAAGACATAGATAATCACAAGCATCTAGACTTGACCCTTCAAAATAACTGTAACTGGGATATTAAAAAAGTGTATTGGCTGGCTTATTATGAAATTAATGTCTTGTCTAAACTGGAATGTTTCAAATGTATATTTGTCTCTGGAATCATCTGTGAGCTTGTGGGCTGATTTCTCTTGATCTATAATGAATGTTTTATTAAAACATTCTGTAACGTACTTCTTGTAAATGATCAAATTAATCTAGATACACTTATGATTCAGTAAAAAGGGAATTCATTTGAGTATTTGCTTCAATCCGCACATGTTTGGAAAACACAACCAATTTTCTATTGACAAGTTCATGAGATTTTCGTGAACACGCAAATTGCACAAACTCAAATGGCCTCTCCCTTATGACAGGTGTTAATTGGAGAATGTATTCTACTACGGTTAGTTCCCATGAAGCAGAATTGTAAAAACATAGGGTGATTACCTCCAAGACCTGGTGATCTCGAACAAAGGCCAGTTAATGTTTTAACAGGCACAAGGTTGATACGAAAAGTTGAAGGGGTAAAGAATGAAATAAGCCTAAACTGATATTTGACATTTTCATGACATAATATATTTGGTGTTGCCACAATTAATCATCACAAGATGAAACATATCATGTGAAATATATCTCAACTATCATTTGGAGGGCCTTTTCAACTATCTTCTTAAATCTGCCATGCCAACACGCCCAGTAGATACATAATTTGCAAATCATGTATGACCTATTTCAACTTATTACTGACCCTACGAAGGTCACCCAAAACTCTAGCACTTTGTTAGATATTGGTAGATTAGTAGATTAATCAATAACTTTGGCGAGACGTAGAACGTATCATCCCCGTAGACGTTGAGTGAACACATGAATCAGTATCATTATAATCTCAGTAAGCTAAACTCAGTAAATTCGATCATATTTCAAAACAAGTTCAGAATTTTATAGCACCCAGTGTCTTAATCCCGTATAACAACACCGACGAAACATGAACGAGATTATACTGTAATAACAAAATCCTACTTCACGGGAATACCAATTCAATTCAATTCAATTCAAAGTTTATTCTCATGAGTCATATACATGACATAGAGTAAAACAAATACATGTGCAAAACAATGAAACAAATACATACTACATTAACGGAGCCCCATTTCACAAAAAAGAGCAAGTTTAACAAGTATTGGTTTGTATGTGAAATATATTTGTCCACAGTGGGATGTTTACAATAATATAGAGGGAGATATTTGTTTCGTAATTCGTTTAACTCATTACCCCATTACGCCATGGTACGGGTTCACTTTTATGGCATGTAATACACTCAGTCAGTCCGTATATCTGTACACTGTTATATAGTCCATATAGCGTAGGTGTAGGGAATTTGTATTCATACGAACATTGAGAGGGGGGGGAAATTAAACATATTTGCGCTTTTGTGGATAACAACTAAAACATACACTTGAAACTGACTTTTGAAAATGCTCGCCATACTAGCGGTAAATACAACAGTCAATATCAATTTTTGACACATAGAACAAGAAGAATGCAGATGAGTGAAGTTAAACTAATATATAGAATTGGTTCCTAGTTGGTCGCATAGGACGGCGAATAGTAAACACCTAATCTAAACATAATCCCAACTTTAAAAAATGTATCACTTCAAGCGTGAGACGCAGTTGCATTGATATCAAGCACAAAGGGATAATATGAAAATATGGCTTATTCCTGCAGTTTTCATGAATAAACATGTCACATGCAAGATACATTATGTATACCAACAATAAGAACTCTAACAGATCAAAAGATTCGTTAAATAGTTCAGTCTATACACTCATGGGCCGGGGATCCTTGGGACAAAAGGAGAAATTGAAAGAAGTAGTGGTAAAATCCTTCCTAAATTTCCAAAAGTTTCCAAGCCTTGGAAACATCTTCTTTCCAATTTTGGAAATTTTTGGAAATATTATATTTCCAAATTGGAAATTTTTGGAAATCCCCATTTTTTTTCTTGTGTACCAGGCGCGTAGCAAGCCATTTTTTGTCGTGTAAGCCCGATAGGCTGCAAAGCTGTATATTTAGTTAGTGTTGAAGCCTTGCCCAACTTTCATTTTCAAAATCATGTCTAAGCCCGGGGCTTTTTTCATGGTGATAATGTCAAAAACCCAAATCACTTTATTAGGCATTGGGCTAAAAATAGAATTTTAACAATTAAGGACCTTTTTAATGAAGATATTTTAAGTCTTTTGAAGATCTGAAACTCAAATTTGATATTGGAGGAACATATATGGTTTTTGTAATGTTGATAGTGAAACTTTATGTCATGTACAGTGAGACCTCGGAAACCCGGAACCCAGATATCCGGAAACCTCACCTTCCGGTCAATTTTTAGAAAAAAACAATCTCTTACGTTATAAAAGTGACTGTCTATAACGGATATTCGGTTTCCGTTTCCGGACGGTACATTTTACAAACAAACCGGCTAAATCAACACAAAATTGACTCACCTATCCGCACGAAGCTTTGATCCACCGCTAACCGTGTGAAGGGAAGCGCGAGAGTCCCACGTGTTTTGACACGACACATGGTCTGCTAATCCGGATCAAGGTATTGGTGGTGATTAGAAGGCCTAGCTGACACTGATTTAACCATTGAGTTCTAACTGTTAAGTTGCTTATTCAGTCAAAGCAAAAAGGGGAAGTGTGTCGATATTCAAGTCAGTTGGTTTTTCAATTGATCACCAACTGACTAGTCAACCTATTAAACGCAAGCGCTACGCAGTGACAGCCAAGGAAAAGAAAGAGATATGTCTTTACAATGAACAAAATCCCAAAGTAAGCTTTGATAACATAAGCAAATATTACGAAGGCCTACTCGGCTACTATGAGAACAATGGCGACCGTGAAAACCTGGACAAAATGTTGTCCGTCGTGTTGCAAAGGAGCGGCACCCAGTGTAAGCAGTCCTCAATGAAAGACGTTTTCAAAACTGAATAATTGTAAAGGTATGATTGTCATGTATGTTGGGAATGTGTTGTAACCCAAACCTTCTGGAAAGAACTTGAAAACTGGATAATCCAAAACAAACAGAAATTTGAAATAAGAAAGACTTTGGTTTGGTTTGGTTTTTGGTAATAAGCCATTGCTAAATCATATAATCTTTTATGCTGAAAGTCATATATATATACTTGCACTTTAAAGAATAGAATTCCAAAGGTTAATAATGTCTTAAAACTTTTTAAAGGCACTTACACGGTTGAAAAATTCATATCCAGAAGGAACAATAATTTTGATAATTTTCAGAGAAATGGTTTCCTTTATCCTCAGTTTTCAATCTCTGACTTAATCTGTAATCAAACTTGAATAACTTTATTGCATTATAATTTCTTCATGCCACCAGTTGATGAACTTCGATCATGCATATGTACACTTTTTGCTTTACTTTATATGCTTGTATTCAATTATGGGAACAAATGAAAAAATCACAAAGAGTTTAAGGTAGTTGGTCACGTGATCATTATCGTATTATAGTTTCAGACCATCACACCGATTACAAATGAGATATTCTTCAAGATCATTAAGGTTAACAGCTGTGTTTGTTCAATCATGCCATAGAAAGTCAAGTGAGTGTATGAGTGTTTTATTTCCAACACGTGGGCGGACATACATACATACCATTGCAATCGCTTCACAATATATTATATGCACAAATATTCTACATACACAATGAATTTTAGTAGAGTGGGTCGTTTATGTTTCCGTAGTTCCATCAGGAGACATTTTGGATAATAAATATCACACTTTTGATATAATCATACACAATTAAGTGTTTCGACATATATTCTTACAAACTTAGCTGCAAATACTTGCAATACTGCTGACTCACCCTTAAGCAATATTTACGTATTCACTCACTAAGTCTTTTGTCACTCCAGATGTTTTGTATGCATGCGTTGGTTATGTACAGCAAAGTATACCATGTATACAGCTTAGTATTTCTAAGTAACCAACCTTCGTCACACTTTGGTGTGAAAGGTGTCAGTTGAGTTTACACAGGACCCTTTGTGTGCCCTGTTGATACTATTTACACTCATATGGTCCTGCTTGCGGGTGCAATATAGTCATTATGTCACTGTATTCACCATACATTACGGATTTCCATATTGCATAAATACCTACACTGAGCACATATCATCTTAACTTGACAACGACTGGTAAACATCTTTTGTCTTCAATGAATAACCTGTAAACACCATTCGACAGCTTAACTACTGCACCTGTGACAAACAAATGTACTATGTGAACACCGAGAGGAGAGAGCAAGGTTCACATTCGTCATGTGGAGGCGCCTTTAGGACAATTGTGCATGAAACTATGAGAAGAATTACCGCAACCTTGAATATGACTTAGTTCTTTGTCCAGAAAATGTATACCAGTTCAGGTATAAAAAGAGGGGTATGGTCTTACACTGACTGACTGAGTTTGGTTTTACGCCGCTTTTAGCAATATTTCAGCAACATCACGGCGGGGGACACCAGAAATGGGCTTCACACATTGTGCCCATGTGGGGATTCGAACCCGGGTCTTCGGCGTAACGATATGGTCTTACAACAGCACGTAGCTCTCTTGATTCCAGCAGCGAGATTCTGACTTGGTTTCTTTTAAACCCGACAAAGCCATAACATGCCATTACACTGATTAACAGTTCACAGAAAGGTCATAGCTCAGCACAGTTATCATTGAGGTACACAGACCAAAATAATGTTCAACACGACCCCTACGAAACTACGTCAGTGTTAAAGGTCACATAAACCCTAGGGGGTAAAAATACATAAATCACTAACTGGCATCCTTATAAATGAAACCCCATCATTAAAACTACTCATTTCGACCTTTAATTGACTTAAATCGACCTTTTTGACAACAGTGCACAATTCTCACCCGCGAACGAAATTTCAACCAATCAGAGCGGCGCGACTCTGTGACGTCATATGAGGAATAGCTTTGAGGGCCGATGCAGAATTCATCTACATTTTAGGGGGTAAATTATCTTGTATAAACCTGAAATCGTGACAATTGTTGTGGAAAATGAAAGCTATATGTTCTCACAATCTACTGGCATTTACTTTTGTCTCCTGCTTTGCCTAGTTTCCGAGTTACAACTTGTTTTCATAGACGCTTCTGTCACAATTGATTGGTGTCGTTAGGCCCTATTTGTATAATGACTGATCCAAATTGATCCCATTTCTGTGTTTTTTTACCCTCGATATTTAATCATGTCATGTAAAAATCTGTTTGTATTCTCAAAACAGTGTCGGCTCATAAGTTTTCACATGCAATACAGCAATTAATACTCCCTTGTTGTAACCCGTGTTAGGTGGTATAAACCTACACATGTTATTTGTCATCATTCACTTGATGGTCAGTTAATGAATTTATAACAGGTATAATTGGTGGTAACACACTTAGATTACCCGACAAAGGTTCCCATTTGGCATTTCTTGTGTCTGGAATAAATATTCAACATTATGAACATCGATCAAAGGATTAACCGATAACACGCTGATTGATTAATTACTTTTATCTTACACAGCGGATTTGTCAAAAGGTAGTGTTTATGTATGTAGATCTACTAATCTATACTGAATACACTCTGCCGCGTCGGTGTCTGCGTAAAAACAACGTCCTTCTTTCAAAGGATTAACCGGCAATACATTGATTGATTGCCCATTATTGGCTAACTAAATTACTGTTTTTAATGAAAGGCGGACATTATGCAATTAGTTGCCAGGTGTGCTATCTTGGGTGACCAATGAGACTATACACCAATACCTGAAAAGATTTATCACTTTTTCGTATATTAAAATGTTAAAAGACACATCATTTGGAACAGTTTTGTGGATATTGATGGATATATTCCTCAAACAAGGTAATGGCCTGATATTGTTCCTATAACTTTAATCTGTTTTAGTTTTAATATTTGCATTTTGTTTTTTATTCATTTGTTGTAGCATTCAACAGAATCATTGTTTTCGCCGTGAAGTGTAATGAGACAGACAACATACACTAGGGTGTGTGTGCGAATTATGATTCACATTGGCAAACTATAAAATGTCTAGATATTACAGTTCTGTTATGAATTCACTATAAGTATAGGCAGATCGTCAGCTTTTTATTTAGTTTCAAAATGCATAAAAGTATGATAATAAACTAATTATGATTATAAGACCAAATATAAAGACGCACATTGACTAGTATCTACATACTGGTGAGTGGACATTAACCATGTGAATGTAGCAAGAAATTTATCGCGCAGTATTGTGACTTCGACCCCCACCTCGCTTCCGTGGAAGAAATCGTTATGTTATAAGTTGTGTCATGCAAAATCCTTTTGGTTATGATTCCAATACATATTTAACTACGAGTGGAAAGTAGTTTTGATTTTCTAACTTGATGAAAACAAACTATAATCTCATTAATTCTAACAGACTTTACGATTTTCAAAAATGGTGGCGCCCTGTCGGGAACATCCACCAGTCTGTGGATAAATGCTATTTAGGTTTGTTTTCACCGAGTTACAAAATCAAAACTACTTTCTACTGGTAGTAAAATATGTATTTTATTGATGGCCAATAGGATTTTGCATGACATAGCGTATAACATAACAATTTCTCTCCTGGCAGCGAGGTGGGTGTCAATATAATACTACTTACAATATTATTGTTACTTCGACCACAACCTCACTTCCGAGGAAGAAATCGTTATGTTACAAGTTGTGTTATGGAAAATCTTTATGGTCATCAATCATATACATATTTTACTATAACTAGTAAGTAGTTTTGATTCTTTAACTTCCGTGAAGCGATCTGAACACAAGTAAGATATCGTTTCAGGCTTCCACAACGCTCGCTTTGCACTCACAAACATAACCCATTTAGCACGAACTGCGGGGTCCTGTGGAAATCTGTGCATGGTGACACCATCACCCGACCCCTAGGAGCAATTGACGACAAAGCAACGATTCGGCATGTCGTCGTTCATGTCGAGAAATCATCAAAATGATGAGCGTGCTACACTTTCTATACAACTAACTGAAAATCGTTCCTCATATGACGTCACTGCAGTGCTCTGGCGACAGAGTTACGTAACCTGTCTGTGGTTTCGTTGGCGGGCGAGAGGGAAGCAGGCGACTTTTTGGCCACTTTTAATCGCTCGGTATTAATTAACCACAAGTTTTTAAAGAATAAAGTTGGTGTTCCGCATAAGACTAACCACAAATCTTTCATATGTAATGGTTAAAAAGAGTAACAAAAAACAAAGTTTAGTGGTTCTTTAAAGGTCACATAAACCCTAGGGGGTAAAAATACATAAATCACTAACTGGCATCCTTATAAATGAAACCCCATCATTAAAACTACTCATTTCGACCTTTAATTGACTTAAATCGACCTTTTTGACAACAGTGCACAATTCTCACCCGCGAACGAAATTTCAACCAATCAGAGCGGCGCGACTCTGTGACGTCATATGAGGAATAGCTTTGAGGGCCGATGCAGAATTCATCTACATTTTAGGGGGGTAAATTATCTTGTATAAACCTGAAATCGTGACAATTGTTGTGGAAAATGAAAGCTATATGTTCTCACAATCTACTGGCATTTACTTTTGTCTCCTGCTTTGCCTAGTTTCCGAGTTACAACTTGTTTTCATAGACGCTTCTGTCACAATTGATTGGTGTCGTTAGGCCCTATTTGTATAATGACTGATCCAAATTGATCCCATTTCTGTGTTTTTTTACCCTCGATATTTAATCATGTCATGTAAAAATCTGTTTGTATTCTCAAAACAGTGTCGGCTCATAAGTTTTCACATGCAATACAGCAATTAATACTCCCTTGTTGTAACCCGTGTTAGGTGGTATAAACCTACACATGTTATTTGTCATCATTCACTTGATGGTCAGTTAATGAATTTATAACAGGTATAATTGGTGGTAACACACTTAGATTACCCGACAAAGGTTCCCATTTGGCATTTCTTGTGTCTGGAATAAATATTCAACATTATGAACATCGATCAAAGGATTAACCGATAACACGCTGATTGATTAATTACTTTTATCTTACACAGCGGATTTGTCAAAAGGTAGTGTTTATGTATGTAGATCTACTAATCTATACTGAATACACTCTGCCGCGTCGGTGTCTGCGTAAAACAACGTCCTTCTTTCAAAGGATTAACCGGCAATACATTGATTGATTGCCCATTATTGGCTAACTAAATTACTGTTTTTAATGAAAGGCGGACATTATGCAATTAGTTGCCAGGTGTGCTATCTTGGGTGACCAATGAGACTATACACCAATACCTGAAAAGATTTATCACTTTTTCGTATATTAAAATGTTAAAAGACACATCATTTGGAACAGTTTTGTGGATATTGATGGATATATTCCTCAAACAAGGTAATGGCCTGATATTGTTCCTATAACTTTAATCTGTTTTAGTTTTAATATTTGCATTTTGTTTTTTATTCATTTGTTGTAGCATTCAACAGAATCATTGTTTTCGCCGTGAAGTGTAATGAGACAGACAACATACACTAGGGTGTGTGTGCGAATTATGATTCACATTGGCAAACTATAAAATGTCTAGATATTACAGTTCTGTTATGAATTCACTATAAGTATAGGCAGATCGTCAGCTTTTTATTTAGTTTCAAAATGCATAAAAGTATGATAATAAACTAATTATGATTATAAGACCAAATATAAAGACGCACATTGACTAGTATCTACATACTGGTGAGTGGACATTAACCATGTGAATGTAGCAAGAAATTTATCGCGCGCAGTATTGTGACTTCGACCCCCACCTCGCTTCCGTGGAAGAAATCGTTATGTTATAAGTTGTGTCATGCAAAATCCTTTTGGTTATGATTCCAATACATATTTAACTACGAGTGGAAAGTAGTTTTGATTTTCTAACTTGATGAAAACAAACTATAATCTCATTAATTCTAACAGACTTTTTTTATTTTCAAAATGGTGAAGCCCTGTCGGGAACATCCACCAGTCTGTGGATAAATGCTATTTAGGTTTGTTTTCACCGAGTTACAAAATCAAAACTACTTTCTACTGGTAGTAAAATATGTATTTTATTGATGGCCAATAGGATTTTGCATGACATAGCGTATAACATAACAATTTCTCTCCTGGCAGCGAGGTGGGTGTCAATATAATACTACTTACAATATTATTGTTACTTCGACCACAACCTCACTTCCGAGGAAGAAATCGTTATGTTACAAGTTGTGTTATGGAAAATCTTTATGGTCATCAATCATATACATATTTTACTATAACTAGTAAGTAGTTTTGATTCTTTAACTTCCGTGAAGCGATCTGAACACAAGTAAGATATCGTTTCAGGCTTCCACAACGCCGCTTCGCACTCACAAACATAACCCATTTAGCACGAACTGCGCGGGTCCTGTGGAAATCTGTGCATGGTGACACCATCACCCGACCCTAGGAGCAATTGACGACAAAGCAACGATTCGGCATGTCGTCGTTCATGTCGAGAAATCATCAAAATGATGAGCGTGCTACACACTTTCTATACAACTAACTGAAAATCGTTCCTCATATGACGTCACTGCAGTGCTCTGGCGACAGAGTTACGTAACCTGTCTGTGGTTTCGTTGGCGGGCGAGAGGGAAGCAGGCGACTTTTTGGCCACTTTTAATCGCTCGGTATTAATTAACCACAAGTTTTAAAGAATAAAGTTGGTGTTCCGCATAAGACTAACCACAAATCTTTCATATGTAATGGTTAAAAGAGTAACAAAAAACAAAGTTTAGTGGTTCTTTAAAGGTCACATAAACCCTAGGGGGTAAAAATACATAAATCACTAACTGGCATCCTTATAAATGAAACCCCATCATTAAAACTACTCATTTCGACCTTTAATTGACTTAAATCGACCTTTTTGACAACAGTGCACAATTCTCACCCGCGAACGAAATTTCAACCAATCAGAGCGGCGCGACTCTGTGACGTCATATGAGGAATAGCTTTGAGGGCCGATGCAGAATTCATCTACATTTTAGGGGTAAATTATCTTGTATTACAGGCTTGTATAAACCTGAAATCGTGACAATTGTTGTGGAAAATGAAAGCTATATGTTCTCACAATCTACTGGCATTTACTTTTGTCTCCTGCTTTGCCTAGTTTCCGAGTTACAACTTGTTTTCATAGACGCTTCTGTCACAATTGATTGGTGTCGTTAGGCCCTATTTGTATAATGACTGATCCAAATTGATCCCATTTCTGTGTTTTTTACCCTCGATATTTAATCATGTCATGTAAAAATCTGTTTGTATTCTCAAAACAGTGTCGGCTCATAAGTTTTCACATGCAATACAGCAATTAATACTCCCTTGTTGTAACCCGTGTTAGGTGGTATAAACCTACACATGTTATTTGTCATCATTCACTTGATGGTCAGTTAATGAATTTATAACAGGTATAATTAGTGGTAACACACTTAGATTACCCGACAAAGGTTCCCATTTGGCATTTCTTGTGTCTGGAGTAAATATTCAACATTATAAACATCGATCAAAGGATTAACCGATAACACGCTGATTGATTAATTACTTTTATCTTACACAGCGGAATTGTCAAAGGTAGTGTTTATGTATGTAGATTTACTAATCTATACTGAATACACTCTGCCGTGTCGGTGTCTGCGTAAAACAACGTCCTTCTTTCAAAGGATTAACCGGCAATACATTGATTGATTGCCCATTATTGGCTAACTAAATTACTGTTTTAAATGAAAGGCGGACATTATGCAATTAGTTGCCAGGTGTGCTATCTTGGGTGACCAATGAGACTATACACCAATACCTGAAAAGATTTATCACTTTTTCGTATATTAAAATGTTAAAAGACACATCATTTGGAACAGTTTTGTGGATATTGATGGATATATTCCTCAAACAAGGTAATGGCCTGATATTGTTCCTATAACTTTAATCTGTTTTAGTTTTAATATTTGCATTTTGTTTTTTATTCATTTGTTGTAGCATTCAACAGAATCATTGTTTTCGCCGTGAAGTGTAATGAGACAGACAACATACACTAGGGTGTGTGTGCGAATTATGATTCACATTGGCAAACTATAAAATGTCTAGATATTACAGTTCTGTTATGAATTCACTATAAGTATCAGCAGATCGTCAGCTTTTTATTTAGTTTCAAAATGCATAAAAGTATGATAATAAACTAATTATGATTATAAGACCAAATATAAAGACGCACATTGACTAGTATCTACATACTGGTGAGTGGACATTAACCATGTGAATGTAGCAAGAAATTTATCGCGCAGTATTGTGACTTCGACCCCCACCTCGCTTCCGTGGAAGAAATCGTTATGTTATAAGTTGTGTCATGCAAAATCCTTTTGGTTATGATTCCAATACATATTTAACTACGAGTGGAAAGTAGTTTTGATTTTCTAACTTGATGAAAACAAACTATAATCTCATTAATTCTAACAGACTTTACGATTTTCAAAAAATGGTGGCGCCCTGTCGGGAACATCCACCAGTCTGTGGATAAATGCTATTTAGGTTTGTTTTCACCGAGTTACAAATCAAAACTACTTTCTACTGGTAGTAAAATATGTATTTTATTGATGGCCAATAGGATTTTGCATGACATAGCGTATAACATAACAATTTCTCTCCTGGCAGCGAGGTGGGTGTCAATATAATACTACTTACAATATTATTGTTACTTCGACCACAACCTCACTTCCGAGGAAGAAATCGTTATGTTACAAGTTGTGTTATGGAAAATCTTTATGGTCATCAATCATATACATATTTTACTATAACTAGTAAGTAGTTTTGATTCTTTAACTTCCGTGAAGCGATCTGAACACAAGTAAGATATCGTTTCAGGCTTCCACAACGCTCGCTTCGCACTCACAAACATAACCCATTTAGCACGAACTGCGGGGTCCTGTGGAAATCTGTGCATGGTGACACCATCACCCGACCCTAGGAGCAATTGACGACAAAGCAACGATTCGGCATGTCGTCGTTCATGTCGAGAAATCATCAAAATGATGAGCGTGCTACACACTTTCTATACAACTAACTGAAAATCGTTCCTCATATGACGTCACTGCAGTGCTCTGGCGACAGAGTTACGTAACCTGTCTGTGGTTTCGTTGGCGGGCGAGAGGGAAGCAGGCGACTTTTTGGCCACTTTTAATCGCTCGGTATTAATTAACCACAAGTTTTTAAAGAATAAAGTTGGTGTTCCGCATAAGACTAACCACAAATCTTTCATATGTAATGGTTAAAAGAGTAACAAAAAACAAAGTTTAGTGGTTCTTTAAAGGTCACATAAACCCTAGGGGGTAAAAATACATAAATCACTAACTGGCATCCTTATAAATGAAACCCCATCATTAAAACTACTCATTTCGACCTTTAATTGACTTAAATCGACCTTTTTGACAACAGTGCACAATTCTCACCCGCGAACGAAATTTCAACCAATCAGAGCGGCGCGACTCTGTGACGTCATATGAGGAATAGCTTTGAGGGCCGATGCAGAATTCATCTACATTTTAGGGGGGTAAATTATCTTGTTTACAGGCTTGTATAAACCTGAAATCGTGACAATTGTTGTGGAAAATGAAAGCTATATGTTCTCACAATCTACTGGCATTTACTTTTGTCTCCTGCTTTGCCTAGTTTCCGAGTTACAACTTGTTTTCATAGACGCTTCTGTCACAATTGATTGGTGTCGTTAGGCCCTATTTGTATAATGACTGATCCAAATTGATCCCATTTCTGTGTTTTTTTACCCTCGATATTTAATCATGTCATGTAAAAATCTGTTTGTATTCTCAAAACAGTGTCGGCTCATAAGTTTTCACATGCAATACAGCAATTAATACTCCCTTGTTGTAACCCGTGTTAGGTGGTATAAACCTACACATGTTATTTGTCATCATTCACTTGATGGCCAGTTAATGAATTTATAACAGGTGTAATTAGTGGTAACACACTTAGATTACCCGACAAAGGTTCCCATTTGGCATTTCTTGTGTCTGGAGTAAATATTCAACATTATAAACATCGATCAAAGGATTAACCGATAACACGCTGATTGATTAATTACTTTTATCTTACACAGCGGAATTGTCAAAAGGTAGTGTTTATGTATGTAGATTTACTAATCTATACTGAATACACTCTGCCGTGTCGGTGTCTGCGTAAAAACAACATCCTTCTTTCAAAGGATTAACCGGCAATACATTGATTGATTGCCCATTATTGGCTAACTAAATTACTGTTTTTAATGAAAGGCGGACATTATGCAATTAGTTGCCAGGTGTGCTATCTTTGGTGACCAATGAGACTATACACCAATACCTGAAAAGATTTATCACTTTTTCGTATATTAAAATGTTAAAAGACACATCATTTGGAACAGTTTTGTGGATATTGATGGATACATTCCTCAAACAAGGTAATGGCCTGACATTGTTCCTATAACTTTAATCTGTTTTAATTTTAATATTTGCATTTTGTTTTTTTATTCATTTGTTGTAGCATTCAACAGAATCATTGTTTTCGCCGTGAAGTGTAATGAGACAGACAACATACACTAGGGTGTGTGTGCGAATTATGATTCACATTGGCAAACTATAAAATGTCTAGATATTACAGTTCTGTTATGAATTCACTATAAGTATCAGCAGATCGTCAGCTTTTATTTAGTTTCAAAATGCATAAAAGTATGATAATAAACTAATTAGGATTATAAGACCAAATATAAAGACGCACATTGACTAGTATCTACATACTGGTGAGTGGACATTAACCATGTGAATGTAGCAAGAAATTTATCGCGCAGTATTGTGACTTCGACCCCCACCTCGCTTCCGTGGAAGAAATCGTTATGTTATAAGTTGTGTCATGCAAAATCCTTTTGGTTATGATTCCAATACATATTTAACTACGAGTAGAAAGTAGTTTTGATTTTCTTACTTGATGAAAACAAACTATAATCTCATTAATTCTAACAGACTTTACGATTTTCAAAAAATGGTGGCGCCCTGTCGGGAACATCCACCAGTCTGTGAATAAATGCTATTTAGGTTTGTTTTCACCGAGTTACAAAATCAAAACTACTTTCTACTGGTAGTAAAATATGTATTTTATTGATGGCCAATAGGATTTTGCATGACATAGCGTATAACATAACAATTTCTCTCCTGGCAGCGAGGTGGGTGTCAATATAATACTACTTACAATATTATTGTTACTTCGACCACAACCTCACTTCCGAGGAAGAAATCGTTATGTTACAAGTTGTGTTATGGAAAATCTTTATGGTCATCAATCATATACATATTTTACTATAACTAGTAAGTAGTTTTGATTCTTTAACTTCCGTGAAGCGATCTGAACACAAGTAAGATATCGTTTCAGGCTTCCACAACGCTCGCTTCGCACTCACAAACATAACCCATTTAGCACGAACTGCGAGGTCCTGTGGAAATCCTTGCATGGTGACACCATCACCCGACCCCTAGGAGCAATTGACGACAAAGCAACGATTCGGCATGTCGTCGTTCATGTCGAGAAAACATCAAAATGATGAGCGTGCTACACACTTTCTATACAACTAACTGAAAATCGTTCCTCATATGACGTCACTGCAGTGCTCTGGCGACAGAGTTACGTAACATGTCTGTTGTTTCGTTGGCGGGCGAGAGGGAAGCAGGCGACTTTTTGGCCACTTTTAATCGCTCGGTATTAATTAACCACAAGTTTTTAAAGAATAAATTTGGTGTTCCGCATAAGACTAACCACAAATCTTTCATATGTAATGGTTAAAAGAGTAACAAAAAACAAAGTTTAGTGGTTCTTTAAGTATCATGTGCATACATCGCACGTTGACAATGTTTTTCTCAAACTAATACATCGAAGTGTTCAAACTAATACATCGAAGTGTTCAAACTAAAACTAATACATCGAAGTGTTCAAACTAATACATCGAAGTGTCCAAACTAATACATCGAAGTGTTCAAATTAATACATCGAAGTGTAAAGAAAGGAAAGAAAAATAAAGAAAGAAAGAATGTTAATTTTTTTTTCGTGTAAGCCCGGTAGGTTGCAAAACTTTATATTCAGTTAAATTTGAGAGCTTGCCCAACTTTTCAAAATCATGTGTGAGCCCGGGCTTTGACGATCCATAACTCAGATTGCGAGTAAATATCACGTAAGCAATTGTTATGTCGCATTGCCGTCGGAGAAGTCATTCTCACAAGATATATATTCCCTTGTTTGGAGAAGATCTATGGCTATTACGCCCCAGTGTTGCTAAACATCTTGTAGGCCTTTAGTCTGACACAGACGCAGACCTCGCATGTTCTGACAGATCTGACAGGGGCTGAAAATATCATTCCGACATGAATACAATATCTCAGTGTTTTCCTAAGTAAGTGGAGAGCTTTCTACAACATTGGAAATAACTGTATCGTTGTCCTTCTGATATTCCCCCGAACGAAAGCTCTACCCATTTAGGGTACAATGTGTAAGTTACGAATTGTAGGCAATAGTCTTAAGACTTTTCTACTTTGACCAGGATTCTTCGAACTTGTAACAGTCGTTTGAGAAGATCCAAAGAGAAAAGGGTAGTGCACAATGTAATCTGACGGACGTATTTGGAGAACGTTCGAAGAACTTTATAAATACAATGATAGAAATACCGGTTAGGTTTAAAACGTACCCTCAATCTGATAGCCAGAGGGATTATTGTGAAAGATCGCAGTATGTATCATCATAAACGGGCCAAGATAAAAGTACATGTCATTCATGCCCACATTATATCCCCTTTATAGACACGGGACATCGTTGTTACAGGTAGGGCAAACACTTTCTTCTAAAGTGTCTGCCGGTTCCACGCTACATACTTGTGTTCAGATTATCGAGAAAACTAGCGACGCAAGTTCTCCTCCATCACACCAGAGACCACATAATCTATCATATGGCCTTTGATCACACATATATAATTGTTTATTACCCACGTGGTCAACGTATGGATAGTTGCATACTAATCTTGTACGTCACACGAGTGTCGTATCGCGTTGACCTGTGTCGTAACGACTTGACCTGAGATTCTAACGATTTGATTGGATAACCGATGACCTCTCAATAAGGTCACATTCTGACGTAACTATTTTTTCATTCATAACAAACACGTGAATTCATTCATTCTACAACTTAAATGCATTGTGGGAATGTAAACATCGCAAACGTTGCCGTGTCGCTGTTTAATTGTGAGTCGAACTGAGACATTATATCCGTCGAAAAACGTAAACGCAATGTTTCCACCAGTGATGTTAGCCGAATGTAGCAACTGCAAACCAAGAAACGGGGTGCTACAGAGTAGTTTACTGTAGGAGGCTGTACGAGGCGATGACAACTGACATGAATCGTGACGTCGGTTACCAAGGCAGTGACGTCATTACAGTGTGACGTCAAGCAAATATTGTACTACAGTACAAAACTCTTCCGCATCCTCTTTATGAAACTGGTTTCGGTTTGAAACCAAAATATTAACAAAAATACGCTATTTTGTCAATTAAATGCATGTAAGGACGTGGGTAATACATAAAATACCACACTCGGTCTCATTAAATACGAATTATACGAAACTCGTGACCTTCCTATGTTATCTGACCTCGCTTTCGCTCGGTCAGATACCATAGGAAGGACACTCGTTTCGTATAATTGGAAATTTCACAAGCACACGTAGTGTGTAAAGTGAAATTATAATTTCATTAGTAAACATAGTAGATGTGATATTGGTATCTTCATCATGATATCCGGAAGTAGGCCATATTTAAAGCTAGCGAAGTCTCGCTGTGCGAGATCTCGCGAGGCAAATTACCCATAAACCCTTCTTCATAAGGGACGAAATTAGAAAAGAACACAGAGTAAAGGAAAAACATTTAATCAGATCATACAGATCTATTGAATTTGAACTTCAAACGGAAAAAAACCCTAGATGGGGTCAGTGGCCACAAGTCATCCAGTGGAGCGCCCTCCTCTTCCTGGCCAGCTCCGCTGTAGTCCAGACCCACAGCACTCAACTGCAAGTAAAGAGCATAGCATTATCAGCTATGACTTGGTTGAATCACTCAGATCAATCCAAAACTGTAAAATATTAAAATCCATCAAGATTGACATAAATTCAAAACGTTTCCTGGAATGAAGTTAAATCTTAGCAATGCAATAACTCTGAGAAATGCCAAACAATCTAGGCAATTCAGGGTGGGAGACAGGGTAGGGAATATCACATCTACTATGTTTACTAATGAAATTATAATTTCACTTTACACACTACGTGTGCTTGTGAAATTTCCAATTTCATGTCATAAACATAGTAGATGTGATATTGGTAGTTCAAAGCCCGGTAGTGTCAAGTATCTTTGACAAGCAGTTGCCACTGCTGATAGTATTTCTCAGATAGAAGGTTCTGAAAGTAGAGGCCTTGGTCCAGTTTCCCAACTTCAAAATGTCTGTGACAGAAGCACCTTTGGCAAATGCCTTTGAAGCACTAGCTCCTCTGACAGAATGAGCTTTGTAGTGTGAAGTGTCAATACCCGCCTCGCTCATAAGATTTGTCACCCATCTTGCAATACTTGGGGATGAAACCGGTTTATGCGGTTTCACATAGCTCAAGAGAAGGCCAGACCTACATTCATCTCTCCAAGGTTCTGTGCGTTCTAAGTACACTCTAAGGCATCGAACTACACAGAGTGCAGGGTCCTTCTGATAGGCACTGAAACTCAAGGGATGAGGTTTTGTTCCTGTCTTAGTCACCTTGGTTGGTTTAATCAGGGTAAATTCTACTTCAGTGCCCCTGTCTACCATGTGTCTGATATCCAGGGAAGATAACTCTGAAGACCTGCTAGCAGAGGTTAGCATCAGAAGCATTGTCAACTTCCCAGACAAGTTTTTATCCGACAAATAGATATTATCTTTCAATTTTTTCAAATATTGCAGCACCAAATCTACATCCCAGGCCACTGAGTATCTGGGCTGAGGAGGATTCTGATTAAAAATCCCTGACATTAATTTCCTGACCAGTGGGTGCTGACCCACATTATAGCCCTCGATAGTGGGGTGAAAAGCAGACAAAGCTGATCTAGCTGTATTTATGGTCCTGTACTGACTATTCTCGTGGTACAAGTGAGTGAGAAAGTCTAAGATAAACTCCACAGAGGCTGAAAAGGGATCAAAACCCCGTTGATTGCACCAGCCAGTCCACCTATTCCAGGAAGCATTGTAAGCGCCTTGTGTGCCAGGTCGCCATTGGCAGGAGAGCAGCTGTGTAGTCGCCTCTGAAATTCCTCTGGTCTTGATGCTACGCCTGAAACCTTCCACGCCGCTAACACCAGAGTGTTGTTTTCTATCAGTGGATGAGGCAGGTTTTGCGGGGAGTTTAACAGATCCCTCATCTGTGGGAGGAGGATTGGCTTTGTGACCGCCATCTCCAAGAGGAGTGGATACCAGGACTGACCTTGCCACACTGGAGTTATTAAGACCAGCTCCGCTTTGTCCTTTCGGATCTTCCACAGACACCTGCCTATCAGTGAGAACGGGGAAAAGGCATAAGGAATCCCCTGGTTCCAATTCACTAGAAACGCATCTGTTGATTGTGCAAGGGGGTCTGGCCTCCAGCTGCAGAACGGCTTCATTTGGAAAGTCAGTCTCGATGCAAAAAGGTCCATTGAGAAGGGACCCAGTATCTGGTTGCATTGAGCAAAGATGATTGGATTGAGCATCCAATCGCTCGAGTCGTTGAAGTGGCGAGACTCCCAGTCCGCATGAATGTTCTCTACCCCTGGCAGATAGACTGCTGTTAAGAACAGACGGTTCTGGAGACAGAAACCCCATATCTGCTTTGTGATCTGCAACAGACTGACTGATTTTGTCCCCCAAATCGGTTCACATAAGCCATGGCTGTCTGATTGTCCACTTGGACCAAAATAGATTGATCTTTGATCCCCTGCAAAAGGTCAAGAGTGCCAGATGAATTGCCTTCAGCTCTAGAACATTTATGTGCATACTCTGCTCTATCTCTGACCAGCGGCCTCCTGTTGATCTCTGGCCGTGTATTGCTCCCCATCCCTTTTTTGATGCATCTGTCTGGAGAATTACATCTGGATGAGCTGCCATGATTGGCTTCCTGTTGAAATTGGTGAGGTTGGTCATCCACCACTTCAGTTCCTCCAGACAAACCGAAGGCAGTGTAATCATTGACTCGTAACTCTGAGAACGCAAAAGCTCCCTGCTCGAATGCATCTGCAGGTAACGACAATGCAGTTGAGCGGGTAAGATTGCTCTCATTGAAGCTGACAGTTTTCCTATCAAACTTGCCAGTTGTCAAATCCTTACCTGTTTCTTTCTCATCATGTGACGACAGGTTGCTACAATGTTCTCTACCTTCTCCTCTGGTAAGATCAGAGTACGATCCACCGTGTTTATCTGAAACCCCAGGAAAGTGATCGACTGGGTTGGTGACAGAACTGATTTCTTCCAGTTTATGACAAAGCCTAGGGACTGGAGGAGAAAGATGAGGGTGTCCCTGTGTTGACTCAGCAGGGTCGGCGATTCCGCTATACACAAGATATCGTCCAGGTATATAATCAAGCGGATGCCTGCTCGCCGTGCCAAACTTACCACTGGGCGAAGAAGTTTTGTGAATGCTCTTGGAGCTGGGGCAAGTCCAAATGGCATGCATCGGAACTGATACAGAACACCCTTCCAAGAGAAGCGGAGTAGCTTTTTCATGTGGGGTGCCATTGGGACGCTGAAGTAAGCATCCTTCAGATCCAGCTTGCAAAGGTAGTCCCCTTTGCAGATCAAGTCCCTTAGAAGGTGTAGTCCAACTTGAAGTGTTTGTAAGGAATGTGAGCATTGAGGGCCTTGAGATTTATGATTGGCCTCTGCCCTCCATCCTTCTTGGGAACCATGAACATAGGACTTAGAAACTGATCCGAGTCCATCGAAGCAGACTGGGGAACAACCTCTATCACATGTTTGCAAAGCATTGATTGGATCTCCTGGCTCAAGGCTAACTGTCTTGTGAGCTTTAGTTTTGGTTGAAACACGCGATTCTGAATAGGTTTTGACAACAGAGGAATCTCGAAACCCGAAACTGTCTGAAGTATCCATGGATCTGAAGTGATCTTTTGCCAGTTTTTTTTTTAAAAAGTGTACCAGACGACCCCCTATGAGGGATTCCTTGTAAAACAGAAGATCCAGGTTTAGCTGTAGAATTGCTGGGATAACCTGTAGATGTAGCATTGAGGAAGGAGGAGCATTGTGGGAACAGGCGTTGCTGACATTTGACCCACCTGATATAAGAGAGTCTGCGATTCCGACCGGACTGACCGGCTCTTCCTCTGCCTCTGGAAGAGTTGCCTCTGAAACCTCTGTTGAAGGAGGGCTTGATGTGGAATGTGCCCCCAGTAGATTGTCTTCCTCCTGAGGGCATTCTCTGAAAGGGCTGTCTATCAGGGTGACTGGGCCCTTGGTGTCTGAAAGTAGGTCTGCGAGCTGAACGTCTCTCAGCATCAAATATCAATTTGGCTTTGGTCTTACGTTTTACCTCCTTCAGCATGACGTCATAAAAGGCATCTCCGAAGAGTCTGCCCTTAGCCTCTGACAAAGCTGTGTCATGCTTGAGAATGAGACGTTTAGCCTTCTTGACATCCTTAGAAAGTTTAGCCAGAATGTTTAGCCTTCTGTTGTAATTCATGGAGACATTAGCCTGACCGATAAGACAGGTGGTTTTCTCTACCAATTCCAACAGCTCAAAGATGTCTAAATCGGCGGGGGATTCACCTCTGCGGATCTTATCAAGGTTATGCCACAGGTGACATAGAGGCCCCATGGAATTCAGAATCCGCTTTTGAATAAATTGAAGGGATTGGTCAAACTTTTTCTCGAACGACTTTCCCTTAGCCTCAAAGAGGTCGTCCAGATATGGATCCAGAGAAGGAGTCTGAAGACATTCCTCTGAAGGGACAGGGAGATCCTCTAGAATATTTTCTTCTAGTTTGGAATCCTGGCAGAAGACAGAGAAATTTCTCTGAGTCTGTCGTGAGAGTATGCGAGGACACCATTCTGATGGGTCTTTGGCATCAGCTAACGAGAAGGGGACGTAATCATCGAAAGTCTCTATTGTTCCTGTTTTATTGATTACCGGTTTTGACGGAACGACCCCTTTATCCCCACGTTGATTCGTAGCAGACTCAGCGTAAGATTCGTCCGAGCTTACATCGCTTTCGAGGGGAAGATTCTGATCCTGAATCTGACTCAAAGTCAGAAGCAGAAGCCACCCGTGCGCAAATTCGAGCACGTTTGTGCTGATTAGAGTGGCTATCCAACCCCAAGTCTCGCTTGTTGCCCGACCCCGATGGTTGGGGTTGATGGGACTTGCCCAAACCATCCACGTGGTTTTTCGACATATCATCGGTTGCAGATGTATGCGCCTCTACGGGCACATTTTTCTGCTTAGGTATACCATCTAGGTCCTGTATGGACCCTTTGATGGAAGAAAAGTTATTCATACCAATCTATGCAAGTGAAAACGATCAAAACTTACGGAATGGCCGGCTCACGTGTCTATCTACATTGAGGCCATGATGAAGAAGGGTTTATGGCCAATTTGCCTCGCGAGATCTCGCACAGCGAGACTTCGCTAGCTTTAAATATGGCCTACTTCCGGATATCATGATGAAGATACCAATATCACATCTACTATGTTTATGACATGAAATTCGTATGTAATGAGACCGAGTGTAGTATTCTCTACATAGATACCCAGTGTTTATTGATAGCGATGAAGCAACTTATCAAATTTTACGGCCGACAGTATCATCTGCATTACTCTCTTACATAAGGTGACATATCACAGGGTTGTTATGGTAACGATAATTTGGCATACTATTTATTGTGTTAATCTTTAATCTGCGATAGAATTTAAATAAGTTTTGACGTGAGCATGTTAAGAAAAGAGAAGCTGTAAAACGAAATATATTGTGATCGGACCTATAGGCCTTTGTAAAAGCGAGGATCAAGCTACCTACATAAAAACCTGTTTTCGTGATAAATATCTGCTAATCCATGGCACGATTCCGACCATATCATGGGCATTTGTTTGTGAATCATAATCAAATAGTGATGTTACAAGGCGTCCATGCTGCGTCAACAACACATGCAAACAGAGGCGTAACTACCATTATCAAAAACAGCTCGAGCTTACACATGATCTTTGCTAAAAAATAATTTGTCTTCTAATTCTTGCCAAAAATACCTACAAACACATTCCATTTAAAAAGTGGAAATCCCTCTATGAATCATACTGACTACAGTATTCTTTGATTAAAGCATTACCATGTACAGTAAACAGGTTATTCTTCATATCATAACTTTCAGCGATGATTGTTTTTCCATCGACATGTATGAGGATGTTTTGTTACAGTCATGATTATATGTGAATCATCACTGAAATGCAGTTGTTTATTTTTCATTTGTTTATCAATTATTTAAGAAAAAACACCAAATACTCGATGTATGGTATTGTATCAATGCAGCAGACATGTTTAAACTATGTGCAAACATATTGTATAAGAGGAAATCACATTTCAATTTCCATGGTGGTAAGACTTCCGTACGTATCCCCCCCCCCCTTAATTTTAACGATGAGGAAACTTTCTTTGAGTGGCATTTTTAGAAGTAGAATATGTCTTTCAGTATGTTCAGATACAATAAACAAATCACGTTAAAACTCATCCTTATCAGATGAGGAATATATACAGTATATATTCAGGTGATATGATTTGACTAGAATGAAATTTAAGGGGGGATACAGGCGGAAGTCTTTCCACAATATTTTGAAGCTATTGAAATTATCAAACGTCAAACGATAACTCTTCAGGTCTCATAAAAAATGAAAGTTGGGCAAGCCCTCAATACCACCTAAATATAAAGCTTTGCAGCCCATAGGGCTTACACGAAAAAAATGGCTTGCTACGCGCCTGACAAACGCACGAGAATTGCAATACGGGCCTCTAACCACTGATTCTCCGTGACCTGGAGACACATGTGACTGAGCGTATGTTGGGACGTCGTCTGTCATACAGACCCTGAAGCAAATATATCCAAGCCCACGCAAGTCTACAAAATGTGGCAAATCTAGATTTCCACAGCTTCAGGAGAAAGTCTCAGGGCTCCTTTTCATTATATTATATTTTTTTTTAATATGAACTTTTTTTCTGTAAAATATATTCATATCAGGGACTAGTTGTTAATCTAGTTCTGACGGGTAGAAGACAAAAGACAAAATGGATACTAGTGCTGTTACATTTTATTATACATATACATTCGTCCTTGTCTCGGTATAAATGTATATTTTCCACCAAATGTACCTATCGGAGGATATCGAAATCTAGGTTAAGCTATTTGAATCATATTTACAATTAAAAGACCCAAACAATGGTTTGTTGTCCAATATGTTTGGTTTTCCATAGCCACAGAACGATAGTTTTTCCCCTTCCGTCTCTAGGAAAACTTACTGCAGGGTTGGGTTATGGAGTGTCATACCAAACACCCACAGCTGGCGGGACCAACATCTCCAGTAACATTTACATCTGCCAACGCCTAATTCGCGAGTGGTGAGGCAATAAGCTAATGAGGCTAAGGGTCCTGTACCATGCTTGTGAAATATCTATGATGATTTATATGAAGTCTATCATCTAAGCAAGTCTAGCTATGTATGACGTTAAGTCACTGCTTGAAGAAAGGCTCCTTTAGAATTTTATTTGGTAAATATTAGTATTTTCATCATATTGGAAAATACATAGACTAACGCTCAGTGTCTGAATATATAATTTTGATAGCAACAAACAAACCCATTTAAATTGAAAAGGAGCCCAAGGCAGACACGAGATTCAGTCCGGCTAGCCATGACAGTTAGCTATAGATATGTTTACTTTGTAGCCCGACCCCCAAAGTGAGTTAGGTTTCTTGCAGATGTTAACAGACCCTGGACCTGAGGAGATCTAGACTTGCTTCATTTAAGGCTTTAACATTGCAGAGAGGGCTTGGCAGTAGGGGAAATAATGTGGTTCAGGGACTGTGAGACAGACTAGAAAATGCATGGCAACCTACACTTCATTGTGACTATGATTAAGGCATCATTTCAAAACACAAGGGTTATTTCCTTTGCGTTAACTGACAGGCTTTCGGTGTCAAATTATTTGGAACTCCAGCCCAAGATGGTGTTATGCTGTCTGGAAATATGGCCTTTTTGTAATGCTTTGGTTGCACATAATGATAAGTGATTGTTGTACATATGATGTTTTTGAAGGATAATCTCAGCTGACTAATACTTTGCACGTGTTTCCCCCCACTCTTTCCATACCCGTAAAAGTTAATTTTCCATATATATGTCTGTAAGAAAATACTGTAAAGTAATGGGATGGCTGAATATGGCCACCTGAGGTAGTGACCACAGCACTCTGGTTATACTGCATTGAGAGAGGACAGAGCTTGGCAAGATACCAATAAATATGCTTGTCATTTAAACCTTTATATGATGTTTGTGGAATGTGATTTTATAATTGAAGATGCTTCCTGCACCTGTAGCCCCAATATAGACGTTGTTAGTCTGTGAATCTTCCAAATTACTTCGTCTCTTTTTTTTTCAATTGAAATTAAGATCTTTGCCTTTTATCAAAATAATATATTTTCAGTCTTAATGTGCCTATGTCGGAAATCAACCACTGGTTTTTGACCTGACAGGCGAACGCTTTAACCACGAGCGTATCCCATCATTCCTTGATACTGTTACAGAATATACATTGGTACATTTATTATACATTCAAGATTGAACCCAGTTTTGTCACCATATATCCTTCAGTTTTTATGTTAGTGACATGATCTGCACACTGATAATTTAAAAAGTGGAATATAAATAATGATTGTTTGCGATCTTTATCCAATTTAGTTTTCCATCGATCTAGTAATTTTCAGTTTCTATTTCCTCGAAATTCTGTACGAAGGTACTTAACAGTTTCACCCAATAACAGTAAAGCATACAGATAATACGTGTCGGTACTTTGATAGATTAATAAGTACACATTATATTCCATGATTTTGAGATGCCAAAATGATTAACATAATTATATAATGTATAACAAATTAGACAGCAATAAGCAAAAGCAAGAAAGAAAACGCATGAGCAACATAATGCTGTCAGGTAGTAAGCTTTCAATAATTATCGAAACTGCTTAGTTATGAGCTAATTGCAATAAGAATCTATAGTCTACCCAAGAGATGGAAACAAAATGGGGTCTATTATGAAAATTATGAGCTAATTGCAATCACTACAATTTTCTTTAGTCTACCCAAGAGGTGGAAACAAAATATGTCTACAGTATATTCCGTCGGGTAACTGAAATTTGAGAAAACGTCCGTATGGAATAATACCTGTATTCCGAATCAAAAAGAGGTCATACCAAGTATGTGCATGTTCACACATTTACAACAGTAATTTACACCGGGAATCATTAATACATTGTAATCATCTTTTATGAAAGTATAGATGATGAAATTTGTTCAGTTATGATCAGTCGGATAACTCATACAAGTGAGCACTAAAATTAGGGACTTACCGGTTCATGTCTGTGTTTTATTGTAATTAGCAGTGTCTCCTTGTATAGCATATATAAGAAGTGTACCTTAGGTCAGTTATTTAAACTGTTATGTAATTTCCATTACAAAAAGTATAAACGATATTACCTACTGGTCAGAAAGACTTATCAGTACCCCAACACCGACCAACCGCCACCACCCCACCCTAGGCCTACCCCATGCCACACCCTCTCCCTCGCACACACACACACACACACACACACACTCCCTAACATACATATCGCTCTGGCCCATAGACCCGATATTTGAACCTGTTAAACAGACACCATGTGTATGTCAAGAAAGACAAGCACGCTATTAGTGGTGCTCAGTCATGGGTATCACTTCACCTTGTGTTTCTAATTATCTCAGTACATTATGGCGTGGTCGGACGCGCTAACGAACCCTATGTGACAGTTACATTACAGAACCATTGAAATACATGTTAAAGTAGTGCTAATCTTGTAACACTATATTTACCCATTTCCAACCATTTACGCATGTACTAAATATATGACAAACCTAACCCCGGTCATACGAGATTTCAAGGGTATTGAAATGCATGTCCTACAATCACAGCATTTACATATGTTACGCATGTTAGGAAACACATGGAAACAATGGCCAGATTTACACACCTGTGAAATACATGTAAATGCAGAGTTGAATGTTCGTTTATTTTGACACCCCTTTAAACGTGTGTAAATCTGACGGCCAGATGATACGTAGATTTCAAACGTTGTTCATATGGCCGCCGGATGAAACGAGTATTTCCTGACGTTAGTAAATTTGGCTAATGCAGTCATTTTGTGTGGTGCCAACTGTGCTATATATCCATGTCCAAGAAAACAAATGAGTCCAAACTTTGTGTAACATGTACACGAATTGCAGTCTATTAATACAACAAGTGTTCACGACATTTGACACTTCTCTGTACTTTGGGGGAAGGTGACCTTACACAAATAAAAGCGACAAAACACTTTCCACGTTCATAAGAAATCTTAAGAGTCGATTGTACAATTGTGACTCTTTCATGGGCATATATATCTGTTTCAACAGTATTGCAGCTGCGCGATTTATAACAATGTTAATATGGATAAAACACATTTAACACTCGTTATTTCCTAAGTGTCACTTTTAGTCCTGCTGAATTCTGTTGTAAATAATGTCGTGTGGCTAAGCGCAACACAGGACTGATCGGTCAACCACGAGGGCAGTTTCGTTTCTGAGTCCGTCTTTTAGCATAAACACACCGGAAGCACGTGCCGGCGAAATGAAAACAACGTTTTGACAACATTGCACTGGCCGGTCACTTGTGCACGGATGTGAGGGGGGACCTGTGACGAACTAATTAGTTGTTTGCTGGTGACAGTTAAATGGGCGTGTAGACTGTTGTGGTCGCGTGGAGAAAACGACATGACGACTCGATTGAAATTCTGGAAACCAGGTAAATCACGCGAAATTGCATAGATCTATGTGTGGTTTAATTTACCCGCGCCACAGTGATTATAAAATAGCTGTGATCCTTTTGATCGGTACGATGGTACCATGATCATGGTTTCATTCACTGGATTGTCTTTTCCAAAAATAAACACCAGGCCCAACAGCCTTATAAGAAAAATCTACATTATATGTAAGCATCACTTAAAATTTATCATGTTTATTAGCGCTGAAGGGGTCGTTGTCGGCACGGGTACTACAGATGTGTACGCCTTGGACGATTCCATACTGCATTGTGGAGTATTCTTGATCGGAACTGTCATACTGCTGTATTAGATGCATTTGATAGCGTTATATAAGAACATACACAGTAACGAATATTTCACGGTGTACAACGTACACCACTCGCAATCAGTTGAACGGGAACAATTACATACGGTTTCGGTTTTGGGTTGCGGAATATGGACTCGTCTGTCGTTTAGGGTACCGGGTACGTTTCTGTAGTTTGTCTTTGTTTAGGGTACATGTCTGTATACAGAAACGTACCTTGGGTACATATCTGTAGTACCTGTGCCGACAACGACCCCTTCAGCGTAAGCATCGCGTAAAATTTATCGTGTTTATTAGCTGTCAACATGACCTGTTAATAAGTGTTATAAATAAACACTGGAGATTTATTCAAGGTTTCTCCAGTGACTTTTACAAAGACAGTTTCTTTTTTCAAATTTAAGGAAGCCCTTTACAGCTGTTATATCTACCTATGTCCACATAAAGTATTGTCAAGAACATAAAAATGACTACATTAACCAGTTCTTTCTCTTAGTACAGGAAGTTAAACTGACCAGCCCTATCACAACACGAAATGACACCCCCATGAAACATCTGTGATCATATTCAGCATAAGTCATCATGTTAAGCCGAAGGGGTCGTTGTCGGTACGGGTACTACAGATATGTACCCCAGTTACGTTTCTGTATACAGAAACGTACCTTGGCCATAATGAGAATACAGAAACGTACCCTAGGACGATTCCATTCCCATTGTGTCATATTCTTGAACGGAACTGTCATACTGTTGTATTAGATACATTTGATTGCGTTATGTAAGTAATGAGAATACACAGTAACTGATATTTCGCGATGCACATGAATACCACTCGGAATCAGTTGAACGGGAACAACTACATACGGTTTCGCTTTTGGATTGCGGAATATGGACTCGTCCCCCTTTTAGGGTACCGGCTACGTTTCTGTATTTTGACTTTGTTTAGGGTACATATCTGTATACAGAAAGGTACCTGGGGTACATATCTGTAGTACCTGTGCCGACAACGACCCCTTCAGCGTTAATAAAGATGATGTAAAAAAACACGGTCAGTAACAATTACTGGATGAATGTACATTCACAAAACACAAAAATCTTACACAAAATCAACCAATCACAGGTGTCCTAAGAAAACTTCTTGTTAAACAACTGATTCTGATTTGGTGTAGCAGAATCTGATGTTTGGTGGTCTGTTGCAGGGACTGCTGGTCCAGGTCAGGGGTTACAGGAAGAGAGACAGTCAACCAAAGACGCTGAGGCACAGCCTGTCAAGTATAATGCCAACCAATCAATGTCCATAGAACAGCAGAGACAGAAGTTGCCAGTGTTTCAGGTATGAAAACAGTGTGACACCATGCAGGGGTGGAAATAACTTTAAAATTGCTAGTGTACTCTGGTACAGTGGAACATGTAAAATCACTTGCCCTGATAAGTTTTCCACTATACCGGCCGTTTTCTTGTTGATTTTTTAAATAAACATCATTATTACCATTGGAAAGTCAACTGGACACGGTTACAGCATGATATACAAATTTGCTTGCCCGACAGAAAAAAACACTTGACTCGGACGTCGGGCAATGGGTTATTTCCACCCCTGCCATGACAACAGTGTCATAACGCATGGCAGTGTTTGCAATTCAGAATTTGCTTGATTTAGTCGTCCTTGTAAATGTTATGGAGTTCCTTGTTATTGTCAGAATCCTCACAGATAAATGTAGGTTGTGGGGCACCCTCTATGTCTCCAGGACTCAGCAAACACACACTGACTCTGGACATGCCAATCTGAATACAAGTAACAAAGCTTCTTCAGTGATGGGTTGGCAATATCAAAAGCATGCTTGCCATCATTGATTATGATCGACTTTGTGCAAAATTGGAAAAACTTTAAAAGCCTACTGCACGACACCAAAACAAATGCCATCAACGACTTTGTGCAAAATTGGAAAAACTTTAAAAGCCTACTGCACGACACCAAAACAAATGCCATCAACGACATTGTGCAAAATTGGAAAAACTTTAAAAGCCTACTTTACGACACCAAAACAAATGCCATCAACGACATTGTGCAAAATTGGAAAAACTTTAAAAGCCTACTGCACGACACCAAAACAAATGCCATCAACGACTTTGTGCAAAACTGGAAAAACTTTAAAAGCCTACTGCATGACACCAAAACAAAAGCCATCAACGACTTTGTGCAAAATTGGAAAAACTTTAAAAGCCTACTGCACGACACCAAAACAAATGCCATCAACGACTTTGTTCAGAATTGGAAAAACTTTAAAAGTCTACTGCAGGACACCAAAACAAAAGCCATCAATGACTGTGTGCAAAATTGGAAAAACTTTAAAAGCCTACTGCATGACACCAAAACAAATGCCATCAACGACTTTGTGCAAAATTGGAAAAACTTTAGAAGCCTACTGCACGACACCAAAACAAAAGCCATCAACGACTTTGTGCAAAATTGGAAAAACTTTAAAAGCCTACTGCACGACACCAAAACAAAAGCCATCAACAACTTTGTGCAAAATTGGAAAAACTTTAAAAGCCTACTGCACGACACCAAAACAAGAGCCTATGATCAACAAGCTTTTTATGGGAAGGATGTTTTCATGGTTTTAAAAACTGTCAGTGGCTAAATTTTGGTTGGTTGGTTCTATAGTTTTAGGGCGACATGGGCCAATAAGAGGCCTATTTGTACCCAGGCTACATTTTGTAGGTACTAAAAGTTACCTCCCTTAACCCTTCCCTTATGTGAATCCCTTATTGACTGTTCTGTTAGATGTTATTGACATTCAAGAGCAGGTAATTTGTGATCACAAGAACCAAAGGTATGGTTTCAAATAAATAGACCTATACTAACCTGTACGAACCCCTGGGTCCAGTTTCACAATGCGAAAGTCATTAGTAATATATTACAGTTGATGGGCCAAGGCATTGTGAAACAGGGCCTGTGGTTAGTGTAGGTGTTCCCTGGAGATATAGAGAATGTTAGAAGGGTCCCATCATTGAAGTAACACTTAAGCTAAACCTTATATAATTTCTAACACTGCATTATATAACCAATGATATTGTAGACAAATTTTTTGCATAAATTCAACATATAAATTTCATGCATGTTAATTTAGATAGTCAAAACCCATCATGACGAGCAAGATGTATCTGGGTTCGATTTGGTTTTCACAAAGTGATGCTTGTTATTGAGATACATCAAATGGGATAGAGTGCCATTTTTGCTAGCTTGATGCATGTCACAATGGCCCATTTGCCAAGATTGATGCTGATTATGTTAATCACTGGATTGTCTGTTGCAGACTCAATATTTTGCATAGTTTGTTTATTATCTTATTTGTTTGTTTGTTTTGTTGTTTACAATATAATGAATATTGATGAGTTACGTGTACAGAGCAGTTCAACATGTTGCCCAGTTTTGTGTTGACTTTATCTCAGTGCCTCCGTAACCCGTGACACAAGTTGCTTGTAATGATGTCCATTATCATGCTCCAAGGTTGTCAATACAAGCACTGACATGGAGGTGAGGTGAAATTGGGTTTTACGTCGTGCTTGAGAATATTTCGCTCATATGACGACGTGCATGCATGTGTATGTGTATGTGCGGCTGCTTGTACTAGCCCAGACTTAAGCTGGTTTTATAGTGCTAGCCTACTGAGATACCATGACGCAGTGAAGCATGAATACCACACTCAGACACATTATACTGACTCCGAGCCGACCAGTCCTTGTTGTACCCATTAATGCCGAGCGCCAGGCAGGGACCAACAAGTACCATATTTTAACGTCTTTTTGGTATGACGCGGTCGGGGATCGAACCCGCGACCTTCCGCTCTCCGGGCGGCACTGACATGGAAGAAAAGGCAGTGAGCATGATATTGATGTAGAATTCATGTTACTGATAATTAAAACACTTTGATATTCATGGACAGTATTACATCTGTAATTGATCTGGACCATGTATCTCAAAATGTTAAGATGATCAGAAGACATATTTAACTTAGGTCACTTTGTGGAACAGAGCCTCAAGTCAGATGTTGACAATGTATTCTTTGTAGTATGTTCTAGAACTGGATATGTTTCTTTTGTCTTCAGCATAGGAGTCATATCCTGTATCTGGTGGAGAGGTACCAGACGGTGGTGATTATTGGGGAGACAGGCAGTGGGAAGAGCACACAAATACCTCAGGTAGGTGCAGGGAACTGCCTGTGTGTGGTGGAGAATAGCATTCAACAAACACGTCATGTCAACTGATACCATACCCTAGCTGCATCGTACCCACACTGATCTGTTTTTTTGAAAAGTGACTTAAGTCTGTGAAAGTCTTCTGAAACCCATTCTTATTATAAGAATAGTAACTCTGTCATTCATTGCAGTAACTCTGTCATTCATTGCAGTAATTGTGTCATTCATTGCATTAATTGTGTCATTCATTGCAGTTACCCTGTCTTTTATTGCAGTAACTAGGTCATTCATTGCAGTAACTCTGTCATTCATTGCATTAATTGTGTCATTCATTGCATTAATTGTGTCATTCATTGCAGTTACCCTGTCTTTTATTGCAGTAACTAGGTCATTTATTGCAGTAACTAGGTCATTTATTGCATTAACTAGGTCATTTATTGCAGTAACTAGGTCATTCATTGCAGTAACTAGGTCATTTATTGCAGTAACTAGGTCATTCTCTCTTTTATTTCAGTATTTGCTGGAGGCTGGGTGGGCTGCAGAGGGTCATGTGATCGCTGTGACACAACCAAGACGAGTTGCTGCTGTAACGGTAGGAACTTTGTGTTGATGTCAGGAGAAAACTAGAGCTACGAGTTTTTCATTTCCAGGAATTGTTCCATTCATGCCTTTTATATTAATTTTGTTAACAAAGCCTCATTTGAAAAGAAAAACAAGAAAATATGTAGAACAAATTCATTACGTAGGCAGTGTATGAAATAAGGCCCATCTGACCGCCCGAGACGGGCTAGATTTCTGACGGACGGTCTAAATTTACAGCTAGCCTGCCCGATGGTCTGGTAAAAATTTTAGGTGTTCCATACATCTGAGTAAAATTACCATATTTGGTCTGGTTAAATCCATTTTGGGCTGGTAACATTTTGAAGTAACCGGCCCTGATGTCTGGCTGGAGTTTTGGCTTATTTCATACACTGATGTAGGTCCTTAGTGTATGATCAGTGTCCAAAGTAAGGATTCCTTTGAAAGTGTTCTGGTTATGTGATGTCTGTCACCAGGTTGCTGACCGAATTGCGGAGGAGAGAGGCACGCTGCTCGGGGACGAAGTAGGGTACATGATCCGCTTTGATGATTGTTCCGATCCCAACACCACACGGATATTGGTAGGATGAAACAGTTTTATGCTGATTATAAACAACTATTGTTTATCATATTTTCTCATGAAAAACTCATGATCCATTGTTGCACCAATGTTCCTATTTGATACACATCCATGTTGTTTCCTAGCTGACCTTCTGCTCCCTGTCTGTTTCAGTTTCTCACAGATGGTATGCTGATAAGAGAAATAATGAAAGATCCTTTACTGAGAAAATACAGGTTTGTTTGATTTTTAACACTGCACTTGGCAATATTCCAGCAATATAAGGGCCGAAAATATAGGTGTATATTTGTCTCCAAGTGGTGGCAAATAGAGCGTCCAATCTGAAATTTTGAGGAAATTATGCTAAGATTAGTCACCATTTACAGCATTAAGCCATAGATTGAAGACTGCAAAGTGCAGGTACTTACCTAAGCACCAGCATAGGTCATTAGGTTTACAGCAACTGTTTGTAAAAAGTCCGAAATTAGTTAATCCAAACTCCCAACTCATATTCACCATGTTATAATGACAACTTTATGTTTCTTGTACTTCCTTGATAAAAGGATCCAGTAAAGAGACAAGGGCTCTAATACTCACGTTACTTCCTCAACTTATGCTGAGCATTACATGTGTCATCATTGCAGGGTCCATTTCTGGTGTCCCCTGCTGTGATTTTGCTGGAATATTGCTTAAAGGAATGTAAAATTTGTTCACTCACTCACTCACTCACTCACTCACTCACCACCCACCCACCCACCCACCCACTCACACTCACCTCACTCACTCACTCTGGCACTCTCACTCACTCACTCACTCACTCACTCACTCACTCACTCACTCACTCCTCCACTCACTCACTCACTCACTCACTCACCCACCCACCCACCCACCCACTGTAAGGTGAAAATATCTCAACATTCCAAAAACATAAATGACAAGATTAACCATCACTGCTTTAAAACTTTCATTTATCTGAAACAGCAATAACAATAACTTACAACAAATATAGGACACTCTCACAGAAACAACCATTAATACTGCTTGAAGTCAGTGAAACTTACAACAAATATAGGACACTCTCACAGAAACAAAATCTGAAAGAAATTTTCTAAAACCTGAAACAAAGGGAATAATTTGATTAAAAATAGAAAATAGTCTCTTGATTTGTTCTTAGTACAGAATACAAAGTGCATGCTAAACACAGGGCAAATGAGTTAAATTCATATTTCATGTTACTAAGAAAAATCTGATTGAGTTATTTGGGGCAGCGATAATTTCTTAAGCGTGTCCTCTGTTCCAGCATCGTGATGGTGGATGAAGCACATGAGAGAAGCATTAACACTGACATTCTCCTGGGGCTGCTCCGTAAGGTGGGGAAAGCACCTGTTTACTGGTACTGTAATGTGATCAGGATTTACAGCAGACTGCAGTTGTTGCAAGAGTTGGTGAAGCAGAGTTACCTGCCTTAGACATGCCAGTAACCTAAGATCATGTGGTGGTCCTTGAACATGGCAGTAACCTTTGATCCTGGGTTTAATCCTGGCTCATTGTTACTTATGCATACAGTTCACCCTGATAATGATTCTTCCTTTCTCAGACCCATGGGTTTCACCTACATGTGGTCAACATCTAGCTCACTCAGTGGATGTTCTACATCAGTCTCATTGTTACTCATGCTTACAACTATTTTGAAAGTGGACGGCAACAATGACGAACCATTGACACTATTGACAACACACTTCAGTTTCAACGAGGTGCTGCTTTTACCAAAAGTCGTGAACTTCTAAGAACTGTGAGGCGGCGGGGTAGCCTAGTGGTTAAAGCGTTGGCTCGTCACGCTGAAGACCCGGGTTCGAATCCCCACATGGGTACAATGTGTGAAGCCCATTTCTGGTGTCCCCCGCCGTGATGTTGCTGGAATATTGCTAAAAGCGGGGTAAAACGAAACTCAGTCAGTCAGTCTAAGACCTGTATCACGTCAAGTCTTTGTTCCACATCATACATACATGCTGTAATATGACTGAAATACAGTTTAAATGGACATTTGAACAAGACTAGTTCACTCAATCACTCACGTATGTCATGAACATGACTGTGATGTATTTCTTCTTTGATTGGCATTCTAAAGTTGGGTACATGAAGAATGAGGACTATTTTAATGGTATACAACCTTTTATATTCTGTATAGGCAACGTTTAGTTTCTAATCTATGTCATTGTCAAACAAGTGGTTGACCACTGAAGTTGTATATCCAATAATATAGACCTCATTCTTCATGTGATGTATTTGTTCATCTGAGATTGATATTTGTTTTCTCTTAGATTCAAAGGAAGCGGAATGACCTCAAAGTGATTGTTGCATCAGCCACGTTGAATGCGGAGGTAGGTATCTGTGGGTGTGTTGCCATTTACTGTGGTGGTCTTTTATTACTGAATATGTGCTGAGGTAGCCCAGTGGTAGAAGCACCTGCTCATTCTGCTCTACACTCCATTTATGAACACACAAAATGACTAGACCACCTTTGTGGTGTAGTGGTTAGAGCGTCCGCCCAGAGAGCGGAAGGTCGCGGGTTCGATCCCCGACCGCGTCATACCAAAAGACGTTAAAATATGGTACTTGTTGGTCCCTGCCTGGCGCTCAGCATTAATGGGTACATCAAGGACTGGTCGGCTCGGAGTCAGTATAATGTGTCTGAGTGGGGTATTCATGCTTCACTGCGGCATGGTATCTCAGTGGGCTAGCAGTATAAAACCAGCTTCAGTCTGGGCAAATACAAACAGCCGCACATACACACGCATGCACGCCGTCATATGAGTGAAATATTCTCAAGCACGACGTTAAATTTGACCTCACCTCACCTCACAAAATGACAGGAGTATTACGATCACTCGCCACTATACCCTGGATGCATCCACGGCTTGGCCCGATAATTATATTACCTCCCTTTGCTGGCTCTGCATTCTCACAGTAGCCAATCAGCTAAGCTGCCGTTACATCCGAGCTTGCCAGTGTCAACAAAGATAGCGGTCGCAGTCGCAAAGGTTTGTTTGCAGTACCACTCAGATTTTTGGAGAAATAATGCAGACAAATTGACAGATCTGAAACTTTCAAAAAATATATAAAAGAACTCCTTCCACATCTTTCAGATTACCCTCTGCATCAATTGTGTTGCCAAGTTTAAACGGTTAGATAATTTAAGAAGCGAAAATGAGTTGTGATTGGTTCACTCAACTTCCCAGCGTAGACACCTGATCAGATAAAAAGCCAGCCAAGGGAGGTAATAAAATCATCGGGCCAAGCCGTGGATGCATCCAGGGTATAGTGGAGAGTGATCGTAACGTATACCCTGGAGATTATCGAGGATGTGAAAAGCTGTGCACTCTCACTCACTCACTCACTCACTCACTCACTCACTCACTCACTCACTCACTCACTCACTCACTCACTCACTCACTCACTCACTCACTCACTCACTCACCCACCCACTCACTCACTCACTCACTCACGCCTCCGTGGTTCACTCACGCCTCCGTGGTATGGTGGTAAGAGCGTCCGCCCAGAGAGCAGAAGCTTGTGGGTTCGATACCCAGCAGCGTCATACGAAAAAGCGTTAAAAGTCCCTGCCTGGCGCTCTGCATTAATGGATACAACAATGACTGGTTGGCTCAGTGTCAGTATAATGTTTCTGAGTACGGTATTCATGCTTAACAGCAGCATGGTATCTCAGTGAGCTAGCATTATAAAACCAGCTTAAGTCTGGGCTAGTACAAGCAGCCACACATACACTCGCATGCACGTCGTCATATGAGCGAAATATTCTTAAATCTCACCTCACCTCACCTCACCTCACCTCACCTCACCTCACCTCACCTCATTGCAAGTGGTCGTGCATGCATGCACCCAACCATATAGTGCTTACTCTGTATTATGTTTCTTGCAGGAAATGAGAGATTTCTTCAACAGCAATGAGACAGAAGAGCCACTGTAAGTAACCATGGTGATACTGAACGTGTTTGGTTATGTTTTTAGACTGCCAATAGCTACTGTTATTTTTTTATTGGATATTTATATAGCGCACATATTAACGCACTAGTGCATGCTCAAGGCACTGAAACTTGTTAATCCAGTGAGAACTGCGCCAACAGTCCAGATTAACAGAATTGTGCTGTTTATGTGTAGTTATTTGATATCAAAATGGTGATCTTTTAAGTGAGTTTGTGTTAACTGCAGAATTAACCACTTCCAAATGGACTAGCTTACCATGTCATGATATATGACAAGTGAGCTTTTAAAAGAATACACTGACTTTACTTAATTGTGTTTGTCATGTACGTGTATATGCTATGTTTCAGAAATGACACAGCTACCATACTGACTGTGGAAGGTCGAGAGTTCCCTGTAGATGTCCACTACCTGCTTGAGTAAGTGCTTGTTCCGTGTTAGGGTGTCCAGGGAGGGGCAGAATCTCAGTCGCCCATGCATATGCTTGTTCCCAGTGGGTTTCCAGGCAGAATCTCAGTCGCCCATGCTTGTTCTTGGTGGGGTTTCCAGGAGAAGACCTCAGTAAGCCATACTTGTTTGTGGTTGAGTTTCCCAGCGGGGCCCAGGTCTTCAGTAGCCTGTGCTTGTCATCCTGTTCAGTTTCTGTGGAATCATATGACCTCATTATTCCATTATTTATTGGTGTTTCCACGGTGAATTGGGCCCCAGAATGCCACTGTGCACACTTTGTCATTCATCAGTAATGTCAGTATCTGCTCTACCCCAGCCCCTCAATAGTGTGATAGGAGTAGCTGACCCAGCGTGTATGATAAAGAAATGTGTGAAATGCGTTTCAGTCCCCACCCTGACTATCTGAAGGCCACTGTGGAGACTGTGATGAAGATTCACTTCAATCAACCTGCAGGAGATGTCTTAGCTTTCCTCACAGGCCAGGTGAGTCAGTGTTACCTGTGTATTGTCATCAGTGGTTTTACCAGTATGTCATTATCAGACAATTCTGTGGTTTTACTTGTATATCATTACCTGCAGTTTGTAAAAAAATACATCGGGGACTTGGGTAGACCCAAATGTGAAAGGGAGATATTTAGTGTTTTATTTTATTTCTTTTCCAGGAAGAAGTACAGAGAGTGGTGTCAATGTTGATGTGAGTTTTCCTGTTAGTACATTGTATGTGTAGCGATCAAGTCAGCAATACTGGTTTCTATAGTAACACTGTAACATTATTTTGAGCAAACTGTGACTTCCTGTTCGATGCCAGTGTCGAGGTACGAGTACAATGTCCAGTCAAGTGACAACGAACAAATTCTCTCTTTTCTCATGTCATGTCGTTCTTTAAAGAACCCAACAAATATATTCCTAGGGTAAGGACAGGGGATGGGAAATTACTTGCTACCAAACTTGCAATGCAAGTGTTTTTTCCGACAGCCTACTAGATGTGGCAGAACAGAACAGAGGCATTTCATTGGTTGGCTATTTTTTAGCATCATGTCGATGGGACATTTGAAAAGCTATGGTGGTGAATGGGTCCATGGTATGTGAGAGAATGGAGATACAGTACATTGCTTATTCGGTGGTGGGGTAGCCTAATGGTTAAAGGATTCGCTCGTCTTCGCTGAAGACCTGGGTTCGATTCCCCACATGGGTACAATGTGTGAACCGCATTTCTGGTGCTCCCCGCCATGATATTGCTGGAATATTGCTAAAAACGGCTAGTTACAGACCAGTGATTTGTCTGTTGTTTTATCATTGATAGGTGGGCATGAAGTCTGCTTCATTAACTAACTCATTGGTGGATTTGTATAGCAACAGGATTCTGTTACAGCGATGAAGCAAAGAAGTTGAAGAAAGATGACCTGAAGATGAAAGTACTGCCCATGCATGGAAGTCTGCCAGCGTCAGAACAGGTGAGCAGACGTCAAGAACCTGATTTTCATGTACAGTATCATTTCTTGTTACACATACAGTAATATGTGGTGAATTTTAACAGCAAGGGACTGTTGCAATGTCTTTGTTATATCCCCAGGCTGATATACCTTGTAAGCCATTTGGGATATGCCCACTGCACAGGGTGTATTAATGAAATTAAACTGAGTGTGTGAATGGGAGATAGTGAGTGAGTGAGTGAGTGAAGATTGTGGAGGTCAGCAGTATACGATGTAAGTCTGACCAATAAAAAAAAAAAGAAAAAAGTCTGACCAGGACATCTCATGATGAGATTTGAAAAACAAACCTTCTGATCCAAGGTTTGAGCCTTGCCCACTGACCAAAGAGGTTAAAGGCCGTGGTTTTGAGGTTTGGGCCCCGGACTTTAACCCAGTCATCAGGCTGGCAAGGTGAGGATGTCTTCAGCAGGATGACTCCATGCCCTGTAACTAAAGCATGAGAACCATCAGTGGCATTGGGGTACAACGACATATAATCAGCCACGCAGCATGTCCATATATCTTGTACCAGGAGGATATCCCACTGATATGATATCAGAAATAGGAACAGTAGTCGATCAAAGTTTAAACCTCTGATTTCTCTCATTAATTTGTCCGACAGTACCGCAAAATGTTATTGTTCCAGATGAAGGTTTTTGAGAGGACATCTCGTTACGTCAGGAAGATTGTTGTGGCAACAAACATTGCTGAGACCTCCATTACCATCAACGGCATCGTTTATAGTAAGTCAGGAGGTAGATGCAACCAGTCATTGGCCTAAAGCAACATATCACTTTGTGGAGTTGCTTCCCTTTGTTATCTCAAGATCCACGTGTATCAGGTTTGAATCCCCAATTATAGTCTGTTTGCAGTGAAAACGTACCGATGATTCTTTTTTATATATTCCTCATTGGGGTACTTATAAGCATTTAAATGTCCATTTAAATTCCCTACGACAGTTGTAACAATATTTGAATAAAAATATTTACAAAACAAAAACTACGTTTTGTCTTGTGAGACCACCCTTACAGGGCCCTCCGGCCCCCTACAGCCAAGAGCAGGTAACTCTAGACCGTAACCTCATACCTCACTTTCCATGCTGTCGTTTCCCGACAAGGACGTGGGTCCATTACAAGAAAGTTCTTTTCCCAACGAAATATTATGAGTGGCTCAGACACAGCAACTGTATGTATGGTTCCTTTTTTTCCCTGCATGGGCGATTTGGAGGCTTGTTCTGAACTTTTTCATTCATAATTTCTAGTTGTAACTTGGTACCTGTCGCGGTCGGCTCGCCAGGTGCGTGTCAAGATGGCGGACAGGTCCCTTCGCTAGCCTTCCTGTTTATTGGTTTCCCATGTGGTTTCTCAATGTTACAGGTGGTTTTAGTGGTTTTTCATTTATCTTTTGTACGTGTAGGGCGTATGTCCGCTGCTAGCATTTTCTATCTTACGCTAAAAGTCGTAATAGTTAGTTATGTTGCAGTGTGTATTATGGTTATTGTCAACTGTATGCTACGTTAGTCGCATTAGTTGTGTGGCCCATGCGTGTTTTTTCATGTATATGTATGTGGGTATGGGGTAGATTGCTGCACAGGTTTTTTACTTGTTGCAGTTTAAATCCTGTACTTTGTGCCTTGCGGCCATTCCCGTACGGGATACACAAGGTGTGTTTACGCTGTCTAGTGCAGGCTGATCATGAGGAAGAGGGGTGTTCGGCATGTGCTATTTTCACGCCCCAAACCATTCGGGCACGGCGGGTAGACCGGCTGTTCTACAGCAACCTGCTTCGGGCGGGGGATGATATCTGGGCAGGATCCCCCGTCCAAGCGCTCCCATAGTCAAAAAAAGGGGTCTGCGGGAGCCGCTTCCCATACAGAGCCGGCTCCCAAGAAAGCTAAGGTGACCAAGGAGGCTTCGTCTGCACGCACGCATGCCCCTTCTGCCTCTCCTACTGCTACCGTCTCTGTTGCCGCCACCCCCCCTATTGCTTCAACACCAGTAGTTCCTGTTGATTCCTTAACCGCTTTATTTCAGGAGCAGATGTCCTCAGTAAAGTCCCTGATCGATATGGCGTTGGCAGGGTTCCGTAAGGAGCTCAGCGCGCCGGTCGTCGGGGGTGGATCTGACACATCTTGGGGGGTTGGCTGCGGCCCGAGCCTCGGCTCGGAGAACGCGCCTCCCCCCGGGCGGCTTGATCCCGGCTTAGGCCGTGGGGATAGCGCGCCCTCGGCGTCTGGTGGCGACCTGGCTTCATGCTCTGGTCTGTCACAGGTGCCTGGCGCCGGCGATACAGGTTTGCCCCTGTCGTTGCCTGGTGTTCCGACTGGCGGTCGCCTAGGAGCCGACCAGCTTGGGGATACCTCGGCGCCTGGCAGCCAGTCTGGGTTGCCCGGGAAGCCTGTTGCGGCAGGTTCCTCTCGGGCGCCTCGGCGACCTGGCGCGGGTTCCGGCCGGCAGGGCGATGCTTTTCCTCTGGCGCCTCTTGACCTTATGAGTCTTTCTGGTCCTGCCTCTGGCGTCTCCTCGGCGGTCTCTCAGGAGTCTGAGAGTATGGCGGCCGAGGATTATGCCGAGGTAGATATGGAGGATGAAGAAGGGAGAGAGGAGTCGGAGGCGGGAGTGCCGTACTCCTTTGCCCCGTCCCTGCGGCAGGTTCAGGATAAGCTCGCCGGAGTCCTGCCGCAGGTGGCTGTTCCCTTTCAGGCGCCAGACCCCGCGGAGTTTCGGCTCCCGGGGGAGGCGTTCGCGCCTAGCTGGGTCGACGAGGCACGCCTACGCATTCTCCCATCACTGGTAAGTGAGGTGGTGAATCCTCTCCTGACTGGTACTCGCTCGCGTTTTGATTTGCCTGACGTCGGCAGGCGGTACCAGTTAGGTGAGGAGACGCTATTCGAACCACCAGTGGTGGACGAGTGCGTCTTTGCCTCAGTCACGTTAGGGGGGTCGTCCTCGTCTTCCCTGGCCTCGGCCAGGCAGGGCAGGCGCCTCCCCCCTTTTCCTGCTAATTCACTGCCGCTGAAGTCTGCGTACCGGTCATTCGAGGAATGTTACCGGTGCGCAGCCCAGCAACTCAAAGTAGCAGTCCACTCGGCCTACCTGTCTGCACTGCAGGGACAGCTGGTGGCTCACAGCGCTTGTGGTGCCGACTCATCGGAGTCGGTGCTCGCGCGACAGCTCACGGACGTACACTCGCATCTGGCTAGGGATAGCATTCGGTGGTGTGCATGCCTCGCTTGCGTCCGCTTATCCTTCTGCCCCTGCGAAGGATGTTGCTAAGTGGACTGCCCCTTTGCAGTCCAAGCGGAGCAGGCGCGCAAGAGGCAAGGGCAAGCCTGCTCAAGCGCAGCAGCCTTTTCGGGGCAGGGGGAAGCCAGCCCCAGCTTCCCGCTGATTCCTTCCCCAGAGCCCTTGTTGCCCCCCACTAACGCAAGCGGAGACTTGCCGACTGTGGGGGTGCACTGCCTCCTGCCACACGTCCCTGTCGGCGGCCGGCTGCCCCTATTACTCCGGGAGTGGGAGGCAGCCACCTCAAATCCCTGGGTCCTGTCCACGCTCAGGGATGGCCATTTGCCACAGTGGAGGCGAGATCCTCCGTCCTTCTCCGGGGTTCGGCACACGCCTGTGCCGACCTCCCGCGACAAGGCGGAAGTCCTCCGTGGCGAGGTTCAGTCTTTACTGACCAAGGCGGCCATCGAGGTGGTTCCTGTGAGTCAGCAAGAAGAGGGGTTTTATGCCACCTACTTCCTCGTGACCAAAAAGGACGGAGGGTTCAGACCCATTCTGAATCTCAGAGGGCTGAACAAGTTACTGGAGGTGCCGTCTTTCAGGATGGAGACACTCAGGTCAGCGATCTCCTCCGTCGAGACAGGGGATTGGCTTACGTCAATCGATCTCAAAGACGCTTACCTCCATGTTCCAATGCACCTCGAATTCAAGAAGTACCTCAGGTTCTCCTTCGACGGGACATGCTACCAGTTTCGCGTGCTCCCCTCCGGCATCTCCACGGCGCCAAGGGTGTTCACCAAACGTATGCTAATCCCAGCTCAGTTAGCCAGGTCTCGGGGCAGGTGTTGTCACCCGTACCTGGAGGATTGGCTTCTCAGGGCCTTAGGGCCTCAGTTAAGCAGAGCCTCCACACTGTGCGTGATGGATACTCTGGTGTCACTGGGCTGGATTATCAACCTCAAGAAATCAGACCTCGTTCCGACGCAGGATCTGATATTCTTGGGGGCCAGATTCAACACGGAGCTAGGGATTGTTTCCCTTGCTCCTGACCGCATCGTCAAAGTCCAAAGGACTGTGTTACTGTTCCTACAGTCCCCCGTTGCGTCGGCCCGAACATGGCTTCGGTTGCTAGGCAACATGGCGTCGACAGTGGACGTGGTTTGGCGTCTTGGCGCTTGAGGATGCGACCAGTTCAGCAAGCGTTAGCTCAGCTGTGGTCCCACTCGCAGAGCTACGAGACTCTTCTCATGACGCCAGAGTGGTTAATTCCTCACTTGCGATGGTGGACGGACGTCGGGAATCTGTCCAGGGGGCTCCCCCTAGACACCCCCACACCTTCCCTCTCGGTTCAGATGGACGCCTCCCTCACAGGTTGGGGGGGGATCCTGGGCGAGCACTCAGCCTCCGGCCGTTGGTCGGAGCAGGAAGTCTGCCTGCACATCATTGTGTTAGAACTGAGAGCAGTCCGCAGGGTGTTCGAGTGCTTCCGGGTGTTGGTTCAGGGCCGTGTGGTTCGTCTAGAAATGGACAATCAAACGGCCATGTCTTACATTCTCAAGCAAGGCGGCACAGTGTCTCCGTCGCTCCTTCAGGAGGCGTGGCAGTTTCTACTACGGTGCGATCAGTTCAACATTCGGGTTTTGCCTGTTTATCTCCCGGGGGTAGACAACGTCCGTGCAGATGCACTCTCACGGCGTATACTAGCCCCACACGAGTGGATGCTCGACCGGGAGATATTCGGGATTATCTCCCTGTTGTTCGGGTCGTCCCAGGTGGATCTGTTTGCGTCTGGGGTGACGAACCAGATTCCTGTGTTTTGCTCTCGGATTCCGGATCCGAGGGCGTTAGCCAACGACGCCTTTCAGCTCGATTGGACGGACAGGGTACTGTGGGCGTTCCCCCCGATACCACTGATTTCCAGGGTCCTGTCACAGCTGACCGCACAACCAGCTCGGCTCCTTGTGCTTCTGGCACCCCTTTGGTCGGCACAAAGTTGGTTTCTGGTAATTCTCAGGTTTCTGGCTCAGCCTCCTGTTCTATTACCTTTTCGACCGGACCTCCTATCCCAGAACGGAGCGCCCCACCCGAATCCCAGGATTCAGTGGGTGGCTTGGCCGCTGTCCGGGATCGCCTCCGTGCGAGCGGAATTCCTGCACCAGTTGCGGACACAATTCTGGCTTCGCGGAGGGATTCGACAAACGTTCAATATGAGGATAGATGGGCCTGTCATTCACGCTGGTGTGTCAACAGAGGGATTCTTGATCCCTTTTCTACAGATTTAGTCTCTGTGTTAGAATTCCTCCAGTCTCGGTTGGAAGCCGGTCTAGCGGCTTCCACTGTTCGGGGATATTCTACGGCTATTTCTGCGTTTCATATTCCTGTTGACGGTGCTCTCTTGGGGCAGCACCCTCTTGTACAGTGCTTTTTAGCAGGCGTGGACAGAATCCGTCCGGTTGTCCGGCGGATTAGTCCCCCGTGGGACTTGTCAATCGTTCTTGATTGGCTGTCCGGTCCACTGTTTCACAATCTGTCGGCTCTTTCACTCCAGCTGTTGACGTGGAAGACGGCGTTTCTTGTGGCGGTGACTTCAGGCAGGCGGGTTGGCGATATTCACGCAATGTCGGCCGATCCCGCGCTTACTGTTTTTCACAAAGACAGAGTTAGCATACGGCTGCCTGATACTTACCGTCCTAAGAAGGATAGTCCCTTCCATGTGACGGCGCCTATTGAGCTCCCAGCTTTCACTCAGCCTTCCCCCGTCCGGTACCTCTCTACGACGTGCTCACGTCTTAGATGTCCGTAAGACCCTTAAGGCTTATATCAAGCGAACAAGGGGTACCCATAAGGGTTCCGAATTGTTTTGTTGTTATGGCGGGGTTCAGGCTGGTCTTCCAGCGACCAAGCCCACCATTTCTAGGTGGCTTGTCTCTGCCATACATACGAGCTATACTCAAACAGGGCGTATCCCGCCTGTTGGGCTGAAAGCTCATTCGGTTAGGGCTGTTGCTACATCGGAAGCTTACGCTGCAGCCTTGCCCATTGAGGAGATCTGCTCAGCGGCTATTTGGAGCCGTCCGAGTACGTTCATCCGTCATTACCAACTTGACAGACTCTCCAGTGAGCGTGCTCGGTTCGGTCAGTCAGTTCTCTCCAGTGGGCATGGTTCCACCTCTCTAGCCGATTGAGCTTTCGAGGATTTTATTGTGTGAACCATTCTCTGCCAATATTTTAACACTGGTGTTGGGTTTTAAAAATCTTGTGACATTTTCCCGTGGTGATGGGTTTTATGTGGTGATATTTTTTATTCCCATGTCTTTTGCATTCCGCTCTAGACTTAACTGGCCTTGGAAACTTTGCTGTTCATATTCCGGACATTTCGTTTCTGGGTTGCTTGTGGGACCCCTTATCTTCGCTTCCGAGTAGATTACGGGAGGGAGGGAGGGTGTGTCTCGTTAGTTTGCATTAGCGAGGTTTCGCTGGGCAATTTACATAAGTTCGACCCTGACCTTGGCTCATGCCCCCGCCTGATTGGCTATGGTGGACACGTGACCGGGTAAGTGTGCTTTTTCTGCTATATTTAGCTTGGGAAATTCCACTTCTTGTCGGGGGTGTTTTCTGCAGACAGAATGCCGCTCCTTCGCTCAGTCTTTAGGAGTCTGTCTTATGCTTATAAGTACCCCAAGGAGGAATATATAAAAAAGAATCGAACTAACCTGTAGAGGTTTCAGATTCTTTGAATATATTCCTCCTTGGGGTATGCCCACCCACCTCCCCACATTCTGTCTGACGTAGTTCAGCATGGAAAGTGAGGTACGAGGTTACGGTCTAGAGTTACCTGCTCTTGGCTGTAGGGGGCCGGAGGGCCCTGTAAGGGTGGTCTCACAAGACAAAACGTAGTTTTTGTTTTGTAAATATTTTTATTCAAATATTGTTACAACTGTCGTAGGGAATTTAAATGGACATTTAAATGCTTATAAGTACCCCAATGAGGAATATATTCAAAGAATCTGAAACCTCTACAGGTTAGTTCGAATTTCACTTTAAACAAAAAGGTAATCAAATTAAGTGAAATTAAGATTGCAAATCATCATAATTTTACCTTGCCAATTGAACATTTAAATCTCAAAATTCTATTGAACTTAGGATAAAAGTTGTTTAACAAACGATCATAGATTCAAATCGCTATTATTGGTTTGTATTACAGGGCGTAAGCGCAGTAGATGGGACAGTGAAACAAATGCATGTGCGGTACGTGATGAGCGTTAACTTAAACCAACACTACTTGTTCTCGGTGTTTCATTTAAAGTGCATACCCCCTTGTAATACAAACCAATAATAGCGATTTGAAATTATGATCGTTTGTTAAACAACTTTTATCCTAAGGTGAATAAAATTCTTAGATTTGAATGTTCAATTGGCAAGGTAAAATTATGAGGATTCGCAATCTTATTTTCAATTTATTTGATTTACCTTGTCGTTTAGAGTGAAATTCATCGGTACGTTTTCACCGCAAACAGACGATAGCCTCAATGTTTGGTTTGTCGGCTTCAAACCAGTGTTTCACCAAAGAGTTAAAATCTGTGAATCATTAGGCTTATCTCTTATGCGACAATATATTACTAATATTCCATTCACAGTGGCGTAAATCCTACTTTCGTCTCATTGTGCCATTAGTGACTGTGCTCTATATATTACAGTTGTCGACTGTGGTTTTGTGAAGATAAAGGCCTACAATCCCACCTCTGGTATTGGTAAGTCCGGTATAACACCCATCAGAATGTTCCAGTATATCTTGCTCAGCAGATTCTTTGTTTGTTTTAAGCATTCCTCTCCAGCTATTCAAGCTCTATGTGGGGCGGTGGGGTAGACAAATGGTTAAAGCGTTTGCTTGTCATGCTGATGACCTGGGTTCGATTCCCCACATGGGCACAATGTGTGAAGTCCATTTCTGGTGTTCCCCGTCGTGATATTGCTGGAATATTGCTAGAAGTGGCAGAAAATCATGCTCACTCACTCACTCAAGCTGTATAAGCTATATGCCTAGATCTGTGAATACCCAGGCAATCCAGTGTTAGACTTGAGTGTCCAAGGCAGCGGGATATCATACATGCATCAGACAGAGTGCACTGTTGCTCACATTGTCCAACACTTAAATGTCTGTTCCTGACTTGGCGTAAAGTTGCTATATTGATTAGTGTTAAACAAAACACACAAACATGGACAGAGACACATCCTGTATTTCAGAGTAATGAAAACATTGAGAAAGAAGAACTTGGCCTGCAGTATGTACTATGTTAGCCTAAGATAGAACTTGAACATATTTCAACTGTCAATATGAACACAATAATTTCCTATCAAATTTAATTAATGTGTATGAGTGAGGAACAATGCTAGTGTATTCCACAACCCTGTGTATGGTGTACTAATGTGTTTATCACACCTCCAGAGTCCCTGGTGATTGTGCCAGTGTCCCAGGCTTCAGCCAATCAGAGAGCAGGGAGAGCCGGACGTGTACGAGCTGGGAAGGCCTACAGACTGTACACAGGTAGGTGTGTCCAACTACAGGAGTACACAACTGTGTGGTGTGAACTAGATGAGGTGAGGTGAAATTGGGTTTAACTTCGTGCTTGAGAATATTTCGCTCATATGACGACGTGCACGCGTGTGTATGTGTATGTGCGGCTGCTTGTACTAGCCCAGACTTAAGCTGGTTTTATAGTGCTAGCCCACTGAGATACCATGCCGCAGTGAAGCATGAATACCCCACTCAGACACATTATACTGACTCCGAGCTGACCAGTCCTTGTTGTACCCATTAATGCTGAGCGCCAGGCAGGGACCAACAAGTACCATATTTTAACGTCTTTTGGTATGACGCGGTCGGGGATCAAACCCACAACCTTCCGCCCTCCGGTCGGACGCTCTAACCACTACACCACGGAGGCGGTCTTGGTGTGAACTAGGTGGGATCTAGGTACGTAGTGGTATGGCTACATTTGTTAGTGTAGTACTATTCAAGTATTAGTACTAGTACTTCATTTCATATAGTATGGATACATGTATTATAATAGAAAGTGGTGGTGCAATAGATAGAGGTGGAAAGTGCAGTCAAAGTACAATTAGAATTTGAATAATGAAGAATGTAATGTATTTTGTACATAAGGTTTCTATATTTTTGTTGTAAAGGTCTGAGAGAGTATTCATTTTTTAAATTAAGTGTTTGGAAAATGTTCTTCTCAAGGACAACATGTCAGGTTGCCACACTGTTGCCTAGCTATAATTTACTTAATTTGTAATTCTCCAAATCTTATTATGTTTAGCATCTTTGGTATCTTTGGTGTATTAAGAGAATGGAGAAAGTAGTATCAATGTCTGCATTTGTCGTGTTCCGAGAAACCGGAAAGAAGAGTGAGATAAACATGGTACTATTGTCTGTTTGTGGCGTGTCTAGAAACAGCCTATGATGGTCTGCCGGACTCAACAGTTGCTGAGATGCAGCGGAGTGACCTTGCCCCCATCATCCTGCAGCTCAAGGCTCTCAGCATCTCCAACGTCCTCCGCTTCCACTTCCTGTCGGTGAGTCACAGTCATGGCGGCACTTGTGTGGCACAGACATATAACTATTTGTTGAGGGAAATATTAAGCCGAGATGCATTTGTGCTCTCGGGATCTTGTGTTACAATGCATCCCAAGAAAACTAAGCTTCTTGTAAGTGGTGACCTAATGGATCAAGTGGTGACTTGGTTTCACTGAATGTCATTGTGCCGCTTTTTATCACAAGAAATATTTCATATCTTTAGATTTGAGCAAACCTTGGAAAATACTTGCAGCAAGTATGTTTCAGCATAATTTTCGATGAAAGAAATGTTACTTACTTGTTATTTGATGATATGATTTGTGATTTTTATATTTTTCAGGTTCAAATATTAAGTAAGAATTTCATCTGGAATTGTTAGTTCATCTCACCAACAGCTTTTACATGCATCTTAGTGTCGACTCATTAAATCTGAGTTTAGAAAGAATATAATCGTAATTCAAAATTTGTGAATGAAATATTGTGCATTCCTAAGAAACCTTTTTTCATACAATCCTTCAGACATCTTCAAGTTTTATGTCTTTCGGTGGCATATAGAAGTTGTATATATAGATGTCCAGGATATTTTTATGGATTAAACTTCTTTTTTATTTCCCTCACGACGTTTCAGGACCATTCCCTCAACTGTCAGTTCACCTGATGAAGGGACCTGGAATGGTCCCGAAACGTCGATCAGGTTCACCTGATGAAGGGACCTGGAATGGTCCCGAAACGTTGATCAGGTTCACCTGATGAAGGGACCTGGAATGGTCCCGAAACGTCGATCAGGTTCACCTGATGAAGGGACCTGGAATGGTCCCGAAACGTCGATCAGGTTCACCTGATGAAGGGACCTGGAATGGTCCCGAAACGTCGATCAGGTTCACCTGATGAAGGGACCTGGAATGGTCCCGAAACATCATGAGGAAAATGAAAAAGAAGTTTAATCCATAAAAACATCTCGGACATCTTTAAGTTCTTTAAATATTCAAACTAAGATAGGCAATTGTAGAGATCCAAGTGGACAGCATTATAACAATTGTCCTTCGCGTGTTAAATGTGTGTGTGAAATACTGTTTCCTTGATAGGCTCCGCCAGCACAGAACATGCTACGGGGCTTGGAGCTGTTGTATGCTCTCGGAGGTCAGTCTGTTGTGTCATCTTTTGTCCAAGTTAAAATTTCTCCTTCATGCAGCCCTAAGACAAACAAGTCAAGTGGTCCAGCCATGTGACCTGATTGATAATGTGTCATTGTATCACAATGTTTTGATTGTTGCCTGTTTGCCAGGGTTGTGACCTCACAATTAGCTTGTCTGTCAACAATCACTCTCCAGTGACAACATTTTCAGAATCATGTTACATTATATAATTTGAAACACGACATTAAGACATAACTCCCCGCTACAAAATAATCTTATTTTAAAACTTTTATACTGTCAAAAACCTAAGTGGTAGATTGTCTGGCTGGTGTTGATATTGGCTAGCAGAAAATCACATGGCTTGTGCCAGCTTCAGTGGATGTAAATAGCTAGCCAGTGAGCTAAAGTGTCACGGAATTTTAGAAGTGATGGATGTAGACTTTCGCTTCATAGACTTTCAAATTAAACATTAAAGAAATTACATTAACTGTATGCAATTACAATGTTATAACTGTTGTAATATTCATCTGTATTTTATAAGAAGTTGGTGAAAACTGATGACACCAGGATACTAATGAAAGCAAACATATCACTCAGTGATAAGTGTTACTGTGTTAATTCTTTCCTCAGCCCTTGATGACAATGGCAACTTGACATCCCCCCTGGGTCTACAGATGGCGGAGTTCCCCCTGTCCCCCATGTTTGCCAAGATGCTGCTGGTGTCAGGTAGGACATTACACCTTCACAGCTCTGTAAAGAGTTGTCTCCCCTAGCTCTGCCAGGATGAGTGAGTGAGTGAGTGAGTTTGGTTTTATGCCCCTTTTAGCAATATTTCAGCAATACCATTGCGGGGGACACCAGAAATGGGATTTACACTTTGTACCCATTTTGGGAATAGGACCTGGGCCTTCGGCGTGGTGAGCGAACGCTTTAACCACAAGGCTACCCCACCAGCCAGGATGAGCAGCTTCACCCGAACCTTTGGCCTGCTAACACTATTACACTGGGTTAGTAAAACCATCATATAACTCCTGATGTATCCCAACTGCATAGATTAATGCTTGTGATGTCAGTCATTCGATTGTCTTGATTACTTTCAAAACACCATCATATAGCTAGGATATTGCTGAGTGTGGGATCAAATTAACAAACAAACATGAAGTGAATTTTGTTTGTCAGAGATAGCCTGTATGCCCTCATTCATAGAGTGGTATTACTTCAACACACCTACAAAGTCATGGTCTTCAATAAAGAATGTGTGCACAAATGGTTTTCAATACTGTGGAGACCTTTTTAGAGTGATGGACCCTTGTGTTGCAGGAGAGTTTGAGTGTTCCGAGGAGGCGCTTACTGTAGCAGCCATGACGCAAATTCAGAACGTGTTTGTCACTCCATCGGGGAAGAAAATAAAAATGGTATGTACTATATATCATCTATTCATCCATCAAATCGACTTGATCAGAAGTGGAAATTAAACTCAGATGACTTTGTATTGTATCAAGACAACATGCTTTGTGTGTCTGTATTTAGAGTTGGTCCCAAGGACATTCTGCTTGTTGTAAAGGCCAACACTTGTAGACTGTAACATAGATTGTTGCACTTCACCCCCCTATTTCTTGTGATTGGTTCCAGGCATGTTGGCCACAACTGTGATTGTCTCCCAATGCCATATAGAGTTGCTCATGCTGTCAACCTCTGGTTTATCTGGTCCAGAACCATTTAGTTGTATTATTTGTATTGTTGTAATGAAGATTTTTGTGATGTAAAACAGCTGTATCTGGTTTTATGATTGGCTGTCAGATGATCAAAAACTGATTCTATCAATGCAAAATTGTTTGAATTTGTGCATCATCGATTGTTCCAGGACAAAGCCAAGAGAAGGTTCTCCTGTGAAGAAGGAGACCATGTGTCAATTATAAACATCTTTAATGCATTCCTGAAGGTAAATACTTGACAATTAAGGATTATGCCTCAAACATGAATTGCAAATGGAAAAATGTATGTATTTTCAATATTTCTGAAACACATGACACAGCAGATGGGGGTATGTGTGTGTTCTGAGGATTATATTTTGCTTATGTTAACTTGTGGAAAAGGCACGTCAAAACATTTTGTAAAAACATTGCAAATACTAAGCATATATTTGAGAAAATTCATTCTGATTGGAAACTATATGTAATGTCCGTCCATAGTTACCAAGTTAGACATAGCTGACGAATCCCAGACCATGTGTAAAGAAGTTCCATATGGTCCAACAACAGCCCAGATAGCATTCAGACGTTGGCCCAATGTTGGCAATGGTTTTGCCAACATTGCCAACGTTGGGCCAATGTTCGAATGCTATCTGGGAAGTCCCTCAAACAAGGTAAGAGGATGTTCCTCAGACCACATTTGAGGCAGTTCCCACTGATCATGTGACAGGAAGTTCCCACTGATCATGTGACAGGAAGTTCCCACTGACCTTGTGGCAGGAATTTCTGTCTGACCTTGTGGCAGGAATGTCTGGGTCCCGATCCACAAAACGCATGTAGCGCTGCAATAGTCATAAGCCTATGATAAACTTATGAGTTACGACAGGTGGTAACGTCATGAACGTTGTGGATCAAGATCCTGGCCACCTGGCAGGAAGTTCCCTTTGATCATGTATTAAGAAGCTCTGTTTGGCCATGTCAAATAAAATCTCTTTAGAACATGTTACAAGAAGTTCCCTCAGAAATGTGGCAGAAGTGCAGCCCGAGACGTTGAAAATAACAAAACTTAGTGATTATTTGACAAAGCACTAAACATTATATTTTTCTGTTGTCCAGTATGGTAAGAACTCTAAGTGGTGCCATGAGTACTTCCTCAACTACAAGGGCCTTTGTCGGGCCGTGGAGATTCGCAACCAACTTCAGAGACTCCTCAAGAAGTACAATGTTCCTCTCAAGTCCTGTGAAGGTAAGTGGGCACATCGTTGTCAAACTCTTTGTTTTTGTTTGTTGAGCATGTTTTGTAACTACTTGGTTTAAAGATCATCCTGACATTTCTTGCAAAATTTGTCAAGAATTCCTGAACAGTATTTGACTCTTTCAACTAAATTTGGAGGGAAATACCCTTTGACTTAAAGACACTTCATTAAACAAAAATTACTTTCAGATAAATAGTGTTATTTAAAAGAGTTCAAATGGTTTTTCGCATTTTGATTTTGTATGTGAGATGGTAGGGACAGTGGTTGCCATGTGTGGTGTGGAATTTGAAAACCAAGTATTTACGGAACTGGATTTACGGTCAAGTCACATAGAGATGACAAGATGCCACAGCCTGCCAGAACTAGCTTCGCTCTTCAGAAGATGACAATCTTACACAAGTTACAGTCTCTCAGCGAGGTTGTAGTGATATTCTTAGACCACAGCATCCTGAGGCATTTGTTTCCAGATACACTGTGCCAATGGGCCATTGTGTCCTTGGACTAAGGTGTCCTGGGACCATTGTAGCCTTGGACTAGTGTATCCCATAATAATTGTATCCAGTGTGCGAAATAGTTTCCAAATTTAGCTATGCCTGAAAGTAACTGGCCCACAAAATAATTCATTTGCCCAAAATTTGAATGTAGAAACTAAGCAAAAGATTAAAAAATAGATGAGAATAAGATATTGTTGGCATGACACGGGTTTCATCATTAAGCTGCTAATATGATGAACATTTTTATCAGGCCATAATGTTGCATGATTTAAAGTGTATTATAACTTAACAAGTCGGAGAGAGTGATATATTTACAAAATGACACCAAGTGAAAATTCACTAGCCAGTCAGGCCAGTGACTGTGGAGACTTAATGTCCTGCCTGGATTTTTGCTAGCCACGGGCTAGCGGACCAGTGACTATTTCGCACACTGATTGTATCTATGACTATTGTATCCAAAGACCATGATATACAAGGACCATGGTATCCTAGGATCAATGTATCTAAGGGCCATGGTATCCTAGGATCAATGTATCTAAGGGCCATGGTATCCTAGGATCAATGTATCTAAGGACCATGGTATCCTAGGATCAATGTATCTAAGGACCATGGTATCCTAGGATCAATGTATCTAAGGGCCATGGTATCCTAGGATCAATGTATCTAAGGGCCATGGTATCCTAGGATCAATGTATCTAAGGACCATGGTATTCTAGGACCATTGTAGCCTTGGGTATTTGTATCCCATGTCCATTCTTCAATCAGTGTATTCTTGGTCCATGTATAACCATATTGTTCTATCCATGGACTGATTTATTCCATCGCCAATGTATCCTACAATGGGTTTTTTCTTTGGGTCATTTTATCATTGAGGTATTGGTGAAACGATGTTGTTTACCAGCCAACTTCTATACTTTATTGAAGGGAGACGACTTATTGTATCCACACATTCATGTCTATCTAAACAAAGGGAGGTAAGACTAGATAAGCTTATATCCTCGGTTTTTGAGCACGGCGGCACACATGAATTCGATAATTTTACTCATATTTACACTGATGCTTCAAAGGATCCCAGAACTGGTGATGTTGGTGGAGCTTTTTATATTCCCGATCTTAGTTTATCCAAAAGATTTAGATTGACTGATCATCTGTCTGTATTTGCAGCAGAATTGACAGCCATACTTCAAGCTTTAAAATGGGTAAAAGATAATGAACACGAAGCAATAATTTTTACTGATTCGTTGACAGCTATACAAGCAATTCAATCAAGTGTACAAGGTCCACGCAGTGACATACTATACGACGTCTTGTATCTTGATACTGTTTTAAACTCCATGTACATCAGCTGTGATATTGTTTGGATTCCTGCACATGTTGGTGTAGCTGGAAACGAAGTAGTTGACACAATTGCTAAGATGGCTTGCAACAGACCACAGCCAGATATTAAATCAATTAAGCCCATTCCAAGAGATTACTGGTTTATCATTTCATCTTCAATAACTGCATCTTGGCAAAATAAACGGGACAATGAAACTACAGGTAGACACATGTACTCTACTTGTCCTGTAGTAAACAAACATTTTAAAATGCATTGGTGTTGTCGCAGAGATGAAGTTGTTTCAACTCGCCTCAGGCTGGGACATTGTGGATTAAAGGCATATAGAAGTATTTTAGATAAAGACTTATCTCCTCTGTGTGAAAGCTGTAACTTACACTGCCCAGAAACAGTTCAGCACTACCTCATTGAATGTCCAGCTCATGAAAACCAAATAAGGCTCTTAATGAAACTTAACAAAACCCAAAATACTTTTACAATGAACGCAATCCTTGGCGATAATTTAATGTATGGTTGGATACAAAGAGCTGTTTTAGACTTCCTCGTTAAAACGGGTAAGTACAACGTAATTTAACTGAACAAAAATATAACTGTTTGTTAAGTGTTGGGCGCATATAGGCCTTTTAAGGCCCAAGGTCGCCCTAAAACCTTACCTACCTACCTACCTACGTATCCTCTGGTTGGCTTCAGATTTTACAGGTTCTTCCAAATGGTTTGTGTAGTCAAAGAACATGTTTTGCTATTGGCTGTTCCCTGGATGCTGCACATCTGATCAGTGTGCATGGTGTAACTCAAGGTAGCACTGGATAGGTCATGATCTTTGGTCATGGATATGAATTATACAGAATTGGTACACATACCGTATATGACCGTCTATAAGACGACCCCATGGATAAGACGACCCCCAAACTTGACCCTTAAAATCAGTGTCAAAATGGTATTTTTCGTGCATAAGTCGATCCCCCACAATGGGGTCCTAATCGCGGCAAACACAAACCACATTATTCAAAGAATTCACTGTCATATATATTGTGTCTACTCACGGATCGAAACGAAGTGTAGTTGACAGAAAATGCATAATATATTTTGCTTCTCGAAATATCATATTTATTGTAGCAACAAACTGGCTTGCTTATTTTACCCCATTCAACAATCACGAACTGATTACCGCCTCGTTTTCCATTGACTGCTTGTTTACAGTAACATCGGTAAAAAATGTGTGAATTTAAATGGCTTCCTACCCCATTCCATGTGCTTACCACGTTCATAAGGGTCTGTATAACCTTAGTGTTGATTATATATATTTTACATAAAAGCTGTAAATAAAATTACACAATGCTAGGATATATTTCTTTGGGTTAATTAATAGTATTCTGTATTATATTTTACTGACGACTGGCGTCAGAATTCATCGTCTGTATTCAGTTGCCGAGGAAGATTATGATGAATATATGTTAGCTGTAGAAGTCAAGTCTATCACTCTGTTCATTGTTGATGCTATAGTCACATAGTAATACCCACATCAAATATTACAGTCAGATATGTTTGTATGTATGTGGCCAGATACACTGTTCAAACTTGTGATTTTCATGTCAACGCTTCGCTCTTCAAACTGGGGCCTGTTCCACTTCTTCAGGGGTGGAAATAACTTTAAAATTGCTAGTGTACTCCGGTACAGCGGCACATGTAAAGTCACTTGCCCTGATAATTTTACCACTATACCGACCATTTTCTTGCTGATTTTTTAAATAAACAACATAATTAACATTGGAAAGTCAACTGGACACCGGTACAGTCTGAAATACAAATTTGCTTGCCCGGCAGACAAAAACACTGGACTCAGACGTCGGGCAATGGGTTATTTCCACCCCTGTTCTTAACACTAAGATGGTAGCAACATTCATATACTATTCACACTTTGCTTAGGATCAAATCATGGATTCAACAGAAAACTATGATGTGGGGTCAAATTTGGTTTAAATATCTAAGCTTATTGTAAGCATGGATCCGAGGTTTCAGTATGTCATTTCATCTTGTGGATCCCATACCTGCTATTGACAGGTGTTGTTTATTTGTCAATTTTGGAAGGTTTATCAAGGAAAATATTCCATCTTAGGATTTATCAATCAAAATATCGTTCATCCAGTACAGTTAGTCATTGATCTAGTTATGTTTAACACAGCTTGGAATGGCATGAATGATGCATAACAGGACGTCAGCTGTTGGAGGTCAACAATTTTGAACATGACATGGGGGGTCGCTTATTTTGTACATAATTTTGTGTGTGTGTGTGTGTGTGAGAGAGAGAGAGAGAGAGAGAAAAAAATGTGTGTGAGAGAGAAGGTGTGTGTGTGAGAGAGAGAGAAAAAATGTGTGTGTGAGAGAAAGTGTGTGTGTGAGAGAGAAAAAGTGTGTGTGTGAGAGAGAGAGAGAAAGTGTGTGTGTGAGAGAAAGTGTGTGTGAGAGAGAGAGAGAGAGCAAGTACGTGCGTATGTGTGTGAGAGAGAGCATGTGTGTGTGTGTGTGTGTGTGAGAGAGCATGTGTGTGTGTGAGAGAGCATGTGTGTGTGTGTGAGAGAGAGAGTGTGTGTGTGTGTGAGCATGTGTGTGTGTGAGAGAGAGAGAGCGTGTGTGTGTGTGAGAGAGAGAGAGCATGTGTGTGTGTGTGTGAGAGAGAGAGAGAGCGTGTGTGTGTGTGTGTGTGTGTGTGTGTGTGTGTGTGTGTGTGTGTGTGTGTGAGAGAGAGATTCAAATTATACATGCTTTTCCATAAAAGAAGATGTTCATCATCACACCCCTCAGCCATATATAATGAACAGTCCCTTATCTTGTGTCTTTGTTTGAACAGATGTCACCTATTATGCGAATGCTGCATAAAGAAGGTTGATGGAAAAATATACTATTCACACTTTGCTAAGGATCAAGTCGTGGATTCATGGTTTATTTGTCAATTAATCGTCTTTTAGACGATTGTTGCAAGAGCCAATTCAGTTCTTGTTCTGGCATACTATATACTTTGTGCTCATGCTCTTAACCACTTGTTCTTTGTGACCAAACTGCCGCCATATACAGTACAACCAGAAATTATTGAGAATTTAAAGATTGTAATTTGTTATATTTTTTTCACTCATTACTCACGTATTAAATGTGAATATTAGCAGAACATAACTCCAGATTCAAAGACAGGTGAACACTTACTATTTTGTCAAGTCACCATGGGCAGCAATGCAGGCTTCAATGCGGTGGGGCATACTACTGATCAAAGAAGTTAGAAAGTTGTGGTCCATGCTGTCCCAATATCGGACCACCTCTTCTTTCATTTCAGCAATATTTGTCAGATTTTTCTTATTGACACTTTCCTTCATAAGTCCCCAAACATTTTCTATTGGATTTAGGTCAGGGCTATAGCTTGGCCAATCTAATAATGTCATATTTTGGGTCCGAAACCAGGCCTGTGAATGCTTTGAACGATGTTTTGGGTCGTTGTCCTGCTGGAAAATCCAGAAATTTCCATAGAACACGTGAGCAGATGGAAGTAAATGTCCCTCGAGAATATCTGTGTACCCGCTCACTGTTCATATTACCTTCAAATACACAGAGGGGCATTGCCCCTAACACAGATATGCCACCCAACACGTTAAATTTCAGACTGTACTTTGGGCGCTGATACAAAGGTTTTTCAGTTTGTTTGGTCCAGAATTTCAGTGTATTAGGAAACAGCCACACAGAACTTCATCTGAGAAAATCACATTGTCCCAGTTAACATTTCTATGCTGTAACCTTCGCACCAGTTCAACCTTCGCTCCTTTTGTTCAGGTTTCATGATCGGTGATGGAATTCCTCGACTTTTCTGCCAATCCATTGCATGCAGCTCAGTTCTAATTGTCTCCTTACAGTTTCTCTATCAATCATATCCAGCCTTAAGTTTTCTAAACCCCTTCGTTTGTTTTTAGAAACAAGAATACCAAGCCGCCTCCTGTCACCGACAGTCAATTTTCTAGGCCTACCTGCGCCTCCCTGGTGCTCAATGCCATATCCATTTGCAATATTTTTCAAAACACGATAAACAGTGGACAAAGGGATGCCTGTTCTACTTGAAATCACTTTAGCTGATCTGATGTCCTTGTTATAATACTCTAAAATCAACTTCTCTTCTAACTCATCCATACTGAGGATCACTTAAAATGTCGTCTGCTAGCAAGTAAACAAAGGGGTATAACTCTTCACAAACTAATGAAAAAGGATTAACGGAGTTGTCTTGAATGAAACCAAGCACTTGATAGCTGGTCAAGGTTGTTTATACTAGAAATCCAATTAAACATATTCCTAAAATTCTCAATAATTTCTGGTCATACTATAGCTGTAATATTGCTGAGTGTGGCGTTAAACAACAAACAAACTGACCAATTGTCCAAACTGATCTATTTAGAATCTTCTGTGGTACATCAGAATGTTGCTGATTAATGGCCATGGACATTATTTCATTACAAGCTGTGATGTCATAAAAATTAGGGTGGGACGGGGGGTTAGCCCAGTGGACAGGGTGGTCACTCATAATGTCAAAAAACATGGTTCAATTCCCCATGGGGAGCAATGCATGAAACCCATATGTGGTGTCCTTGGCCATGATATTGTTGGATTATTGTGGCTTAAAACTATACTCAGTCACTAACAGAAATAAAGTTCTGGCTCACTCGCCCACCAATATACTCACACACTCATACACCCTGTCAAACACCCACCAATGCCACATCGTGGAGTGATGGAGCGATGCGATTGGTCAACCTGAACCACACTTCCTCCTGACCTTCAGTGAGAGAATCTTTAATGGATGAACATTTTTATGGTTTGGATTACGCCACGGTAATGGGTTTATCACTGCTTGTGAATGTGTTTGCATGTTCTCACTGACTCAGGTTCCTGCTAGTGATGAATATGTATACATGATTTGTCAAGATGTGGATTGTTGTTTATGTGGAAGCCTGTCCAGTTGTTTCAGCAGTGTCATCTGCAACCGTACAAACACAGATTTATAACAACACAAGTACACTTACTCTGTCTTCAGTTTCCGTTTTTAAAAATATGGTCTTGTAATGTTTTTCCGTCTCCATCTGACCCAGGCAAACAGTAAAACCTCATGTTGTGTCCTGTTATAAAAATGAAGGTTCACAGGAGGAGATGTTTTATGAACATCTGATTTTAAAGTCAAATTTCGGTGACAGCTGGGACATACCGGCTGGATAGAATGACAAGGGTCTTCCTGTGTCCCAGTGTTTGATGATACAATTTATACAGGTGTCGGGATCGAGCCTACCTGTGACCGGGTGTAAAAACCTTAGAGTCAACTTTGTGTGCAGACTCTTTCAGTGTTGTCACAACCCCTAGTGTACAGTACACAACCCTGTGCTCTTAAAAGAACCCGCGAATACATTGGTATGTGACCAGATGGTGGCCACATGAATACGTGCAAACACCTAGTTGTGGGTACAGTAACGTGCAGTAAACTTGGACAAAGTACTGTGACTATGTGTCCCAGTCCACCCAGCTGTGAGTGGGTACCTCGTAAGGATGAGAAAGACGCAATAACTTTGTGCGCCTAGTGGCTGCAAGAGTCATATGATCCCCAGGGACTTGAGATTGATAATATGATTTGCCGTTGAGATTGACATCCAATGATCGAGGGGGAAAAATACCAGCGCCTTGAGCATGTACTAGTTGCGTGGATATGTGCGCTATATAAATATCCTATAATATAAATAAGAAAAAATACAGAGTAAGGAATGGTTTTCTGAAGTCAGCAGTTTAAGGGGGGTCCTGAGACTTGAGGTCTTGAGTCGTATCAAGATTAGGAACATAACCAGGATCCCTTTGATTTTATGCTTAAATTACAATTATCAGTCACACATGTCATCATATTCCCAATTGCGTAGATCGATGCTCATGCTGTTGATCACTGGATTGTGTGTTCCAGACCGATTATGTACAAACTGTTGCCATATAGCTGGAATATTGCTGAGTGTGGCATAAAACTAAACTCACTCACTCACTTACAATTATCACTTCCTAGTATAGGTTTCAGGATATTTTATTTTGGTAAAAGTTTATTTTCAATTGTAATGATGAAATTCTGATTTTAAGTTATTTGAAATAGCACTGACACAACTGAATAAGTCATTGATTTCCATGACAACTGCCATAACAAGACATTACGTGATACATTGTTGTGTAATAATAAGTGCTGACTGGCTGAATATAGTGCTGGGACTACCGATAGGATAACTTCATCAGATGTTCCTACACCTGAAAAAAAATCCAATTTAAGTGCAAAATCAATTAATTATAAGCAGTGATAGAAGTTGAGCCATGTTCTAAAACTTAATTTCTACCTTGTCAGAGGTGGAAATAACCCATTGCCCGACGCCCGAGTCCAGTGATTTTTTCTGTCGGGCAAGCAAATTTGTATATCACACTGTACCGGTGTCCAGTTGACTTTCCAATGTTAATTATGTTATTTATTTAAAAAATCAACAACAAAACGGCCGGTATAGTGGAAAAATTATCAGGGCAAGTGATTTTACATATGCCACTGTACCGGAGTACACTATCAACTTTAAAATTATTTCCACCCCTGCGTTGTTCATTTGTGGTGGGGGGCGGTGGGGTAGCCTAGTGGTTAAAGCGTTGGCTCGTCACGCCGAAGACCCGGGTTCGATTCCCCACATGGGCACAATGTGTGAAGCCCATTCCCGTGATATTGCTGGAATATTGCTAAAAGCGGCGTAAAACTGAACTGAGTCAGTCAGTCAGTCAGTCATTTGTCGTGTAAGTAAGTGGATGCATGACAAGGTATTTTTCAGTTGTGTTGATCTTCTGATTACTTGAAGTATGTATGTAGGTTCCATCAGCTTCAACACAACAGTGTCTGGCTATATGAGCCATGAATTATGACACCTCAGATAGATCATCACCGTGTGTATTAACACAAAAGTCAAATATTATCAAAGATATGAGTTTCATGTCTTGTAGAGTTGAGCATATATCTCCATGGGATGTTGTGGGCTGTACCTGGGCTGTACCAAAAATGAAGCATGCACCTTTATGGATGGTTCAATTTTTACTCAGCAAATTCTAGAATGCCAATCAAATAATACCTGGTCTGTACCTGCTCCAGTTATACAACTGTCTTGACTGAAATCCTTGCAACTTAAGACTTGTTAATCACAGTATGGTGAGGTTCTGGTGAGATGTAATATTTCTACAGAATGTTCTGATCAGCTCTCTCACTGGCGCCATGATATATGTGTGTTTCTGTGACAGATTGAGGGTGTATGATGACCTCTTTGACAGAATCGAGGAGTTTGATGACGTCCATGACGGAATGGATTCATTATTTCCATAGTTAATAGGTGTGTTTGATGATCTGGAAGTGAGTCGTCTCTCCAGGGATTGGATCTGAAAGTAGACAAGGTGTCATTACCGACTCTGACCATGTGTTGTCCAGAATGGAATCAGGGAGTCATTAGTGCGTAAGTAGGTTAGTTTCACTGCTCATAATGGTAGGGGTTAAACTGGGGTTGATATGTATGGTAGGGATTGAGTTGGGGTTTTATGTGGGTGGGGTTGTGTTGGAATTGGATGTTGGATTCTGTGGTGTTGGGGTTGTATGTAGGTGGGGTTGGATGTGGGTGGGGTTGTATGTAGGTTGGGTTGAATTTGGGTGGGTTGTGTTGTGCTTGAATGTGGTCAGGGTTGTGTTTGGGGTTGAATGTGGTTGGTTGTGTGGTTGTATGTGGGTGGGGTTGTATGTGGGTGGTTGTGTGGTTGTATGTGGGTGGTTGTGTTGTTGGATGTAGGTGTGGTTGTATGTGGGTGGTAGTGGGGTTGTATGTGGGTGTGGTTGTATGTGGGTGGTTGTGTGGTTGTATGTGGGTGGTTGTGTAGTTGGATGTGGGTGGTTGTGTAGTTGGATGTGGGTGGTTGTGTGGTTGGATGTAGGTGGGGTTGTATGTGGGTGTTTGTGGGGTTGTATTTGGGTGTTTGTGGGGTTGTATGTGGGTGTTTGTGGGGTTGTATGTGGGTGGTTGTGAGGTTGTATGTGGGTGGTTGTGGGGTTGTATGTGGGTGGTTGTGGGGTTGTATGTGGGTTGTATGTGGGTTGTATGTGGGTTGTTGTGGGGTTGGATGTGGGTGGTTGTATGTGGGTGGTTGTGGGGTTGGATGTGGGTGGTTGTATGTGGGTGGTTGTGGGGTTGGATGTGGGTGGTTGTGGGGTTGGATGTATGTGAGTGGTTGTGGGGTTGGATATGGGGGGGTGGTTGTGGGGTTGTATGTGGGTGGTTGTGGGGTTGTATGTGGGTGGTTGTTGGGATTGTTGGGATTGATTGTGGTGGGGTTAAATGTGGATGGGTTTGAATGTGGTGGGGTTGAGTTGAGGTTGAATGTGGTGGGGTTGAGTTGAGGTTGAATGTCGTGGGGTTGAGTTGAGGTTGAATGTGGTTGGTTTTGGGGTTGGATGTGGGTGGAGTTGGTTTTGGGGTTGGATGTGGGTGGAGTTGATTTTGGGGTTGGATGTGGGTGGAGTTGAGTTGGGGTTGGATGTTGGTGGATTCATGTGTGGTTGAATGTGGAGGGTGTTCAGGGTAGGTCGTGTGGTCTTGTATCAGGTTGGGATGGGATATAGCAGTGGTTGATGCTTTATGTGTTGAAGTGGCTAGGACGCAGTTGATTTAGGATGCGACTGGAGTCAAGTGAGGTTTAAACATAGCTTTGTCACAGAATAGTTAATATTGATTAATACATGTTGATTAATCAGGGAGGTTTTCAGGTACATTTAGTGTTTAATTAATATCTAAAAATATGAATAAAATCAAGAGATGAAGACCATCTCTGCTTGTGTTGCCTTGTTTCTTTACCTGATGAAATAACACAATTCGTGTTTTCCTATCAAACATCCATGCATCCTTCGACATCATTGTGAACAGATGCTGTGGGTTAGTGACAATGCCGTAGTTAAGGTCATTCAGGACATGTCAGAAAAACATGTCTTTGATGTGGACTGTATTGACCATGACAAGTTGATTTAAACATATTTATTTCCAGTGAAAGGAACCGGACAAGTTAAATCTCACAAGTTATTTCAACAATAAACGCAAGTAAACCCATGGTTATTTTCTCAAATGTACACTAACATTTACAATTACGACAATATTAGGGAACAAAGTAAAAGAGTTGAATATTCTAATACAAGTTTTTCAACGCAAAGAGGCACTTATGGAAAACTTCCGTAAGTGTCTGTAATCACTTTCTTTATAATCCGGCATAATAAATTTGATGAAACCTTCCCAACTTTAGGGAGACTGGCGAAGTGGGGTCGTAGTACACACGACAAATTGAAAAACTTCTTTTGAATAATATGTTTTGAGCTAAAAGTAAACATAACTTGTTGCATTTAGTCTGGTTTGCGGTTTGTATCAATTAGGGTTTTCAACGATGTTGTCAGCCATGTTGTTATTAATCACGAGTTACGAGGAACACCAGATTTGATTCCACTTAAACATTACTTCCTGCATGATTGCTGGGAGTCGATTGCATGCCTGCAAACCATGTGTATCTGCAGCTAACTTCCATCGTACTTAAATCACGTCATGAACTCAAGGACAGTTAACCTCAGTTACACTCGTGCCGGCATGATGTCATGATTAGAGGTTTTCCTATTCACGAACATGTTTATTGAACAAGAAAAAGGAATGGAATTAAAGGTTTTTCTTACATGTATAAACTAGCCTCACAAATTGACATAGTTGTGTGTAAAATTATATTTTCGATCGGTTGTTTTGTGTTATCAAGATCGTAGGTACCTGTCATATTAGGATGGTGCAGGTACACCAAGGATCATAGTCAGGGACAACCAGTGATTCAAAGCCAGACTGTCATATGCAGAGTTGATAGCATTCATATTTCTGCAGTAGACCCTACTTCTTCTTCTTCTTCTTCTTCTTCTTCTTGCTATGGTATTAAGCCATGTTTCTACAGTAGATGGGACGGTGGGGTAGTCTAGTGGTTAAAGCGTTGGCTTGTCATGCTGAAGCCCCGGTTCGATTCCCCACATTGCTTGAATATTGCTAACAGTGGAGTAATACCATACTCACTCACTCATTCACTCTACAGTGGACACATTGTTGTTGTTGTTGTTGTTGTTGTTACCGTTGTTGTTACCGTTGTTGTTGTAGTGGTATAAAGTTGTATTAAGCCATATTTCTGCCCTAAACTTGTTGTGGTGACATTAAGGCATATTTCTGCAGTAAACTTGTGGTGATATTAAGCCATATTTCTGCAGTAAACTTGTGGTGATATTAAGCCATATTTCTGCAGTAAACTTGTGGTGATATTAAGCTATATTTCTGCAGTAAACTTGTGGTGATATTAAGCCATATTTCTGCAGTAAACTTGTGGTGATATTAAGCTATATTTCTGCAGTAAACTTGTTGTGGTGATATTAAGCCATATTTCTGCTGTAAACTTGTTGTGATATTAAGCCATATTTCTGCAGTAAACTTGTGGTGATATTAAGCTATATTTCTGCAGTTAACATGTTGTTGTGATGTTAAGCCATATTTCTGCAGTAAACTTGTGGTGATATTAAGCCATATTTCTGCAGTAAACTTGTTGTTGTGATATTAAGCCATATTTCTGCAGTAAACTTGTGGTGATATTAAGCCATATTTCTGCAGTAAACTTGTTGTGGTGATATTAAGCCATATTTCTGCAGTAAACTTGTGGTGATATTAAGCTATATTTCTGCAGTAAACATGTTGTTGTGATATTAAGCCATATTTCTTCAGTAAACTTGTTGTGATGTTAAGCTATATTTCTGCAGTAAACTTGTTGTGATATTAAGCTATATTTCTTCAGTAAACTTGTGGTGATATTAAGCCATATTTCTGCAGTAAACTTGTGGTGATATTAAGCCATATTTCTGCAGTAAACTTGTTGTGGTGATATTAAGCCATATTTCTGCAGTAAACTTGTTGTGGTGATATTAAGCCATATTTCTGCAGTAAACTTGTTGTGGTGATATTAAGCCATATTTCTGCAGTAAACTTGTTGTGGTGATATTAAGCCATATTTCTGCAGTAACTTGTGGTGATATTAAGCCATATTTCTGCAGTAAACTTGTTGTGGTGATATTAAGCCATATTTCTGCAGTAAACTTGTTGTGATGTTAAGCTATATTTCTGCAGTAAACTTGTTGTGGTGATATTAAGCCATATTTCTGCAGTAAACTTGTTGTGGTGATATTAAGCCATATTTCTGCAGTAAACTTGTTGTGGTGATATTAAGCCATATTTCTACAGTAAACTTGTGGTATATTTCTGTTGGAAACATTATTATCATTGCTGTTGTTAAGTTGTTCAGCCTTATTTCTACATTAAACCTATCTTTGTTGTGGTGGTGGTGTTATAACATACTTCTGTAGTAAGGGACCGTTAATAATTTATGGCTAGGGGGGCTGATGATGATTTTTATGGAGAAACATGTACAATGTGAATGACCCCCCTACAATTTATGTACAAAGTAAGTGACCCTTCCTGCATGTCATGTATAAAATCAATGACCCCCCTTTCCTTCCCATAATTTCTAAGCATAAATTTTAATAATTTCTATGTACAAAATTGCTGACACCCCACCCCACCCCTCGCTTGTACACGTGTACCAAATTGCGTACCCCCCCTACCTCTCCGGAACAAAATGGGTGACCCCCTTTAAATTATCATCTTCTCCTCCTCCTCTTGTTTGGGGTCTCAGATAACTCAGACACAACAAGTTTCTCCACAGCATTGCATCCCTTAGGCATCTTCCCTACAGTAGCCGTAGCTCCCATACTCAAACGAAGAGTTATAACAGTCATAAAGCTAAGATCTCTTCGTGCACGTGGTCACAGGCTCTTGGCAATGTTTAAATGCCTGTCCGGCTCTTGATTCTGTGTTTAGAATTGCAAAGAGTTTGAATACCCATAAATTTTACCATGTTTACTCTCCACCAAAATTAGACATTGATGCACATACCGTTACCAGATTCATCATTTTATGTGTTTTTAAGGCCCAACATAATTCACGTACTGTCAAGCTGCACATTTCTAAAGGATGATAAACTGTTCAGCCAGAAGGTCACTCCGACCTGTCAGCTCTTATCTTTATTCCTCCAAGACAAGGTCACAGGTTAATAACTTGATGTTTAGGTTATTTCAATTTCGCACTTTATGTGTTCTTTGCCAATGGCCTTGTACAGAGTTTGGTCATTTGATACAGACCAGTGCAGGGGGCGCACTCTTATTGTTTGATAATGGCATCATTGACAAAGTGTTGTGCTGATAGTGACTATCATGTGGCCCTCGTGCATAAGATAAGGTGCTTTACATGTCAGTGTTTGACATACATGCACTGTTTCATGTGGATTTGGAAGATTACTACAGGGTTAAGTGCTTTGTTCGACATGCCAAAGACCTGGATCAAATCCCAAATCCCTTAGACTAACAACTAATCTCTGAAATGAACATGTTTTACTGAAAAAAAGTTCATAGTAAAAAAAAACAAAATATAATGAAAAGGAGCCCTGAGACTTTCTTCATTTTCAGAAGCTGAGGAAATCTAGACTTGCCACATTTTCTAGACTTGCGTGGGCTTTCTTGGATATATTTACTTCAGGGTCTGTACGACAGACTAGTGTAATGTCTCTCCCTCCATCCCTCCCTTTCTCTTTCTTTATTCTAACAACCCGTGAAGATCCGGGGTGGAATAGGTCTTCAGCAACACATGTGCTTGCCATAAAAGGCGACTATGCTTGTCGTAAGAGGCGACTAATGGGATTGGGTGGTCAGTTTCGCTGAATTGGTTGACACATGTCATTGGTTCCCAATTGCGCAGATCGATGCTCATGCTGTTGATCACTGGATTGTCTGGTCCAGACTCGATTATTTACAGACCGCCGCCATATAGCTGGGATATTGCTGAGTGCGGCGTAAAACTAAACTCACTCACTCACTCACTCTTAATTCTAACCCGGATCTTCACGGGTGAGAGATGGAGTGAGGTTTGCAGGTTGAAACAGTCACCTGCAGGAGACATGTTATGTACTATGTAGTTTAAGCTATACTGGTGGGTAGCTTAGAATTTAAAGAAAAAGCACCAGGTTTGATGGAATTCTCTGTTGCTGGTAGGAATGTCACGATGCATAAGTTTCATGAATCGATACGTATCACAATACCCATGTCACGATTCGATACGTATCATGATACCTATTTTCACGGCATTGTCACGTAATTTAGTTACATTTTGAACATTAATATTTCATATTTTATAATTGTCCATGAAAAGATCAACATTTTTTATTCTCAGAGATTAAAAAGTTCTAATTTCCCCTCTTTGTGCATGAAAAATAATTATTTATAACTCTCATAACATAAAAAAACATGATACAATTGCAAAATGTAAACAATGCATAAACATATTTAAACCGATACTTTCAAAACTAAATATCGATGCATCGATGTATCGTGGCATCCCTAGTGGCTGGGGAAAAGAATGCGTAGGATATAACACATATTGTCCCACTGCCTGAATGTTAATAATATAAGCATTAAAACAAGAGTCTGTTACCAGTTACAGCTACAGACTTGTTGAGATAAACATTTCCTTTCAACTATAAGTGGATCTGATTTATCAACTGCTTCCATCTCTCGTTTGTTAAAGTCACATTCTACTCCTAAGTTCATGAATGAGGTATTGCTTACATTGAGTGAGGTCTTCCTTGGGTTCAGCTGCTTCACACATCAGGAGGGCGTGTGTGAGTTGTGTGTCATCAGACTGAGGTGGACTTGGGGGATCTGCAGACCATGGCTGAGACGGTCTAGAGGGATCTACAGACCATGGTTGAGTTGGTCTAGAGTGATCTGCAGACCATGGCCGAGTTGGTCTAGAAGGATCTACAGACCTTGGCTGAGTTCGTCTAGAGGGATCTACAGACCATGGCTGAGTTGGTCTAGAGTGATCTACAGACCATGGCTGAGTTGGTCTAGAGTGATCTACAGACCGTTGCTGAGTTGGTCTAGAGGGATCTACAGACCATGGCTGAGTTGGTCTAGAGGGATCTACAGACCTTGGCTGAGTTGGTCTAGAGGGATCTACAGACCGTTGCTGAGTTGGTCTAGAGGGATCTACAGACCGTTGCTGAGTTGGTCTAGAGAGATCTACAGACCATGGCTGAGTTGGTCTAGAGGGATCTACAGACCATGGCTGAGTTGGTCTAGAGAGATCTACAGACCATGGCTGAGTTGGTCTAGAGGGATCTACAGACCATGACTGAGTTGGTCTAGAGGGATCTACAGACCATTGCTGAGTTGGTCTAGAGTGATCTACAGACCATGGCTGAGTTGGTCTAGAGAGATCTACAGACCATGGCTGAGTTGGTCTAGAGGGATCTACAGACCATGACTGAGTTGGTCTAGAGGGATCTACAGACCATTGCTGAGTTGGTCTAGAGTGATCTACAGACCATGGCTGAGTTGGTCTAGAGGGATCTACAGACCATGGCTGAGTTGGTCTAGAGTGATCTTCAGACCATGGCTGAGTCAGTCTAGAGGGATCTACAGACCATGGCTGAGTCGGTCTAGAGGGATCTACAGACCATGGCTGAGTTGGTCTAGAGGGATCTACAGACCATGGCTGAGTTGGTCTAGAGAGATCTACAGACCATGGCTGAGTTGGTCTAGAGAAATCAACAGACCATGGCTGAATCGGTCTAGAAAGATCTACAAACCATGGCTGAGTCATTTTGGAGTGATCAACAGACGATGACTGAATCAGTCATGGTAGGATCGCCTCTATGTTTAAGAAATGAACACACAAATTGCAATAGAACAGATTTTTCTTAACTTTATTTCAGTGATATTTAACTGTACTATAACAAACTGGTTTATTCAGAACAGCTGTATCACTTAACACAACAGTTATCACAGAACAGTCAAGTCATAGTAAAACAATATTTAAGGCCCAACGTACTGCTGCAGCTGTTTCAACATTTTCTACATCATAACCTGGATGATCATTGTATCCCTTCAGACTTGAAACTTAGTGCTACTTCAGTCACCGCTTCCATGGATGATTACATGGAGCGGTTGCCTGGAGAAAAGAAGAGACATTTAAAGATGGTACTTGTAGTTACCCTGCCTTGTGCTTGGCATTAAGAAGATAGATAAACCCGAGACAGACAAACGCGCGTTAGTATAATAATCTTGAACATGATGTCACGGCCGATCTCGACCGCCTCTGTGGTGTAGTAGTTAGAGCGTCTTCCCGGAGAGTGGAAGGTCGCGGATTCAATCCCCAGCTGCATCATACCAAAAGACTTTAAAAAATGGTACTTGTTGGTACCTGCCTGGGTCTTGGCATTAATGGGTACAACAAGGATTGGTTGGCTCGGCGTCACTATTATCTGTCTGAGTGGGGTATTCATGCTTTACTGGGCATGGTATTTCAGTGAGCTAGCATTATAAAACCACCTTAACTCTGGGCTAGTACAAGCAGCCACACATACACATGCATGCATGTCTTCATGTAAGCGAAATATTGTTAAGTATGTCTTTTAAACCCCATTTCACCACCACACCCAATCGCACTTACTGTAAACGAATTATATATCGCGCAGGTTTTATTTCGCGCAATATATTTTACCGCAATTAAGATTTTATTTATATTTATTCCGGCATATCACGAAATGAAATCACAAAAAGCTTCATATACAGTAGAAGTTCATTTCCTTGATAGTCAATTTTGCAATGATCGTCAGAATTCGGAACATAAGACTGATGTGTTTTTCATCTCTTTATATTTGCATCACAATATCTCACTTCCTAAGTACTTAATACTTCCGTGAGTAAACGTATCACTGTATATATCACGCAGGTAGGGATTTCCTGTGAGTAAGCAATACACGCCGCCTGACAGGTTAAGTCACTCTGGTTGTTTTCATTGCAATTACTGATGGCGCGAAGAATTGACCCCCCGATGTCTGTCAATTCCGCGACATTTGCACCAAGCGAGAAAAAGTATGTTTACAGTATTTCAATACTCCAATGTATTCCGATATGTCCTATCCACAACCTCATATGGTAAAAATAGCATGTATATCTCCATATGCAGATTTTAAAAAACCTTTTACCAGGATTTATTCATAGCCGACTGAAGCATACAGATGTAGTGCTAGTAGTATGGTCTGCTTATAACATTTCGTTATTGTGAATCATTTTTACATGAGCCAGTTACAAAGAAAATATAGTTTTATCTTCAAAGTACAACAAATTAAAATACTACACACAAAACCAGCATCATAAAATGCAATATTTTAACATGATTGAGGTAAACACCAGTCACTTTATCTACACAAAAACTGATCGTATCAAAAATATACTTATAGGACAGGCAACACATTTGGATTCAATCTTTATTACACAAGGTAGAACTTGTAAAATTATTTAAGAACAATACAAAAAGACTTTTTACTTTGGCCCCCTCAAGTGTGGAAATAACCCATTGCCTGACGTCCCAGTCCAGTGTTTTTTTTCTGCTGGGCAAGCGAATTTGTATATCACGGCAAGTGATTTTACATGTGCCATTGTACCACACTACACTGGCAATTTTAAAGTTATTTCCACCCCTGCCCCTGAAAATATGTGTTTTTTTAGTTTTCCTAAACCTTTATTTTCATTTTAGGGGAGTCTGTTGCTGTACATCGTAATTGGGTCTATGATATTCTTTTGAAAGGAGACTTCTACTGAGGACCTGTAAATGTGATGTACACATTCTATTCTGGGAGGGGCCAAAGTTGGAAACACAGATTGCTATATAGGGGCAATTGCTATATAGGGGCAATGATCTTGGAACACAGCAATTCCTATGAAATTCTACCTCACTGCCATAAATCATGTATTTTGGATTATATCACTCTGAAACTGAAATTCAAATTTCATCAGAAGTTAGTGACTGAATAAGGAGTACAGTTTTACGCCGCTTTTAGCAATATTCCAGCAATATCACGGCGGGGGACACCAGAAATGGGCTTCACACATTGTACCCATGTGGGGAATTGAACCCGGGTCTTCAGCATGACAAGCGAACGCTTTAACCACTAGGCTACCCCACCACCCCCTCAACAGAAGTTAAACCTCTCACTTCAAGATTTGATTTCATCTTGTTTAGTCAGTGTTCAAAATTAACACATTTCCATTAGTCAGAGACATTCTGTTGATATGGACTACCATTGTTGCTATGACAACAACAATACATTGTATTTTCTGTAAGATCTGGTTGTATGTGTTTGTGTTTCTCATCTAATTGACCTGCAAATATCAATATATTTATAAGACAACCTTCACTGATTATAACCATGACAACAACAAAAAACAAACAAAACAAACAGAATGTGCAACAATATTAAGTGAAATAATTTGTACAGTGCAGTAGTGATTAGTAAGAATGAGTTTCATCGCAGCATAAACATACATACTTTCTTGAAATAAGTACTTGAGCTTTGAGTTAATTAATTGACTCATAAATATATATACACTCTATACAAAAAAATATCAATAGTTACTTTGAACTATATTGATCTCATACAAGGTTTCAGTTCTTAAAAAAGAGTTATCATAGAACATACATTGAGAATCGACTAAATGTTGAAATACGAAGTTATGTTTATCAAAATGGCTTGAATTGGTTGCTTAGACAAGTATGTAATCAGTATCTTGCAGTACAGACAAATTAACAACATGGAAGGCCCTTGTGCGTGTGATATGAGAGTTTATACCACTCATTACCCTGGAATCTCGGAACACAAATGACTCAGTGAAAACAAAAAAATCATCTGGTGAAATTACAATACAGACAGATTTGTGAAAACAAATAAAACAAATAAATTTAAATCTCATTTAAGTCAGACTTTTGCACATGTCACCTGTTTGAACTGCTCATGTGCAGTCGACATTACCCAATCAGAAAGCAGGACTTTCTGGCTATATGCTGCTAGTTTCAAATGGCAGCGTTGCAAACTCCCGCCTGCCCAACCGTCCGGGACGGTCTGTTTTGCTACCGGACGGTCATTTTAAAAAAGTTGCACGCCCGATGGTCTGGCTGTTGAATCAGCGTAGTTTTGTAATGTATATAATGACTAAAAACATTTAAAATCGTGTTATTGTGACAATAACCTTGCATTAAACAGTTCCCTCCTCCTATTTACCTCCTATATTTTATCTTAATCCTGAAAATTCTGGACTGGTAACTTTCCAGCCGGTCTGGTAACTTTTGAGAGTTACCAGACTAGTTGTCTGGCCGAAATTTTGGGGAGTGTACAACACTGCAAATGGTAACTTCCATTCTGGTTCATGCTTTGTAAAGTGATGTGACAAAGTTCTTGATGTATGACAGTACTGTCCAAGGGCTGTGGATTGTCGCTTCCTTTTCCAATGTTTGTCCCAGTGAGGCAAGAGACTGACAAAGTCTAGCAGTTGGAATTCATACAGCCTGTAAGTGCTCTCTCTGGTCTTGGATTCTTCTGGCAAGGTGGTGTTCAGTGTGGCTGCACTCGGCTGGGGATCCTTCGGTCAAGGTGGTGGTATTCTGTAAGAATGGTTCAACTCACCATGGCCTCCTGGTTCAACTCACCGTGGTCTCCTGGTTCAACTCACCATGGCCTCCTGGTTCAACTCATGGCCTCCTGGTTCAACTCACCATGGCCTCCTGGTTCAACTCACCGTGGTCTCCTGGTTCAACTCATGGCCTCCTGGTTCAACTCACCATGGCCTCCTGGTTCAACTCACCGTGGTCTCCTGGTTCAACTCACCATGGCCTCCTGGTTCAACTCATGGCCTCCTGGTTCAACTCACCATGGCCTCCTGGTTCAACTCACCATGGCCTCCTGTTCTAGCAATATGGTGTTCTGTCTGTTTCATGCCACTGATTCAGCTCGGCTTGGACACCTGTTGTAGTGAAGATGGTGTTCTCTGACACTTTGTCAACTCAGCATGGCCTCCCGTTGTAGTTAAAATGGCGTTCAGTAACACTGCTTCAACACCGAATGACCGTCTGTTCTAGCTAAGATGGTATTCTGTAACACTGGTTCAACACCGAATGGCCTCTTCTTCCAGCCAAGATGGTGTTCTGTAACTCTGGATCAGCTCAGTATGGCCTCTTCTTGTAGTCAAGATGGTGTTCTGAGCACTAATTCAATCTGCCTTATGAATATTGTATTTTCTATTCAGTGAAAGCAATGAGTGTTGATTGTCTTAGCATGGCATCAGCAAAATATGACTGTAAACATGTAAATGGAAACATAAACACTGACCATGTTGTCAGTCTTACTCTCAATCACATACATGTATTATCAGCCTGTGGCTTGTGAGGTCCCATCTCTGATGTGATTGAGGCAGCTAATGTTAGTAGCAAGAATATGTTCACTGTAGTACTTAGGACTGCCATTTGATAACACCAGCCCTTCTCAGTAACTCTGTGGTGTAGTGGTTAGAGTGTCCGCCCGGAGAGCGGAAGGTCGCGGGTTCATCCCCAACCGCATCATACCAAAAGACGTTAAAATATGGTACTTGTTGGTCCCTGCCTGGCGCTCGGCATTAATTGGTATAACAAGGACTGGTCGGCTCAGAGTCAGTATAATGTGTCTGAGTAGGGTATTCATGCTTCACTGTGGCATGGTATCTCAGTGGGCTAGCACTATAAAACCAGCTTCAGTCTGGGCTAGTACAAGCAGCCGCACATACACATACACACGCATGCACGTCGTCATATAAGCGAAATATTCTCAAGCACGACGATAAACCCAATTTCACCTCACCTCACCTTCTCAGTAATAAAGCCCCTTTGGCTAGTATTTCTAATAGCTCTCCCATCATTTTCATTTTTGGTTCATATTATTTAATGCCAAACTTAGCAATATTCCAGCTATGTGGTGACAGACTGTAAAAAAATTGACTTTGGACCAGACTATCCAGTGATTTACATCATGTGCAGCGATCTGGGCTACAATGACATGGATCAACCAAGTCACTAAGCCTGACCACCTGGCCACCTGAGTCGCCTCTTATAACAAGCATTGAAGACAAATTCTAACCAAGAATTTCAAAGGTACCTGTCATATTCACATTAAGGATTATCACCTGTTCACATAAATGACCTGCTGAATCGTGACTGAAACATGGTCATGTAGTATCGACTGTTTCACTCCACTGTTGTCATGACTGTTAGATGCTAGTCTAGTCATATCATTGTCATCATAAATGGTAATTGTTTACTCGGATGTTTTATGTCATTGTCATCATGAATGGTAATTGTTCACTTTGATGTTTTATGTCATTGTCATCATAAATGGTAATTGTTTACTCGGATGTTTTATGTCATTGTCATCATAAATGGTAATTGTTCACTTTGATGTTTCATATCATTGTCATCATAAATGGTAATTGTTCACTTTGTTGTTTCATGTCATTGTCATATAATGGTAATTGTTTACTCGGATGTTTCATGCCATTGTCATCATAATGGTAATTGTTCACTGTGATGTTTCATGCCATTGTCATCATAATGGTAATTGTTCACTTTGATGTTTCATGCCATTGTCATCATGAATGGTAAATGTTCACTTAGATGTTTCAAACCCATTGTCGTCTTAAATGGTAATTGTTCACATAAACAGTGTCTGTTTCATGCTGTTGTCAGTAATTGTTCAGTTAGATGTTTCATGCCATTGTCATCATGAATGGTAATCGTTGACTTGACTGTTTACGCCATTGTGGTCATGCGAGATGGCTGAGACAAACTCTGGCTGCTGATGGCGCTGCTGGACAAGGAAATGTTCCCATTAAGAGCTGTCTTCTTCACTCGTACCTTCTGAAACTGTTTGCCACGAGAACGTGTCCGTAACGACTTTCGCCATCGATTCAGCATCATTTTGAATACTCGCACAAACTTGTCATTGAATGCACAGTATAGGACGAAGTTAAGTGACAGGTTGCAGCAGATGAGGACATTAGAGACGATCTGAAGGATCCTGTATGATGTGGACCGCAGGAATTCAGCTATGGGACGTCCATTACCAAAAAGAGCGTATGCACTTGGACGGTCAGCGAAAGCAGATGGCATGACGCAGATGATGAACAGACACACGATGCTGATGAGGGTTATCGTGAGTCGCATTTGTTCTCGGTTCCATGTGGCTTCTTTGTTGTTTCGGATATGGAGAACCTGGCGCTGGCGCCGCGCTCGCTGCACGGCGTATACCAGGTAGACGTTGGAGATGCAGAGCACGGTGAGGGGGATGAAGTTAATGATGATGCTGTAGAACCAGTTGATGATGGTAAATAACTGAGTCTTTCTAAAGTCGGTGGAAAACAGGTAGTACTTCGGGTCGTCGGGGGTTGTACCTATATTCCACACGGAAAGCCAGGAATCTTGGAATGTTTATGATGCCGACGCAGGTAATAATGATGGCAATTTTCACATTGGCGCCAGTTCGGTTACAGTATATTTTGGCCCAGATCGGGTAACAGACAAACAGGAATCGTTCGATAGTGAGCATGACAATCAACCAGACACTGGAATTGGAACAGATATTTACAAGAGGGTAGTACAAGTGGGCCTCAAAAAAACGCCAGTAGTAACTGAATGGCTGGTTACGAGCGAACACAAAGTATATGAAGGTCAAGGCCAAAGCACCTAAGTCAACACATGCCATTGCAGTGAGATAAGAGTAAGGAGACTCTTTTAGGTAATGCTCTGTGAGAATTAGAAGGTTGAGGATGTTGCAGAGGATCCCGAACACGCAGATGGCTGGACCGATGTAGTCATAGGTAATGTGTTCCAGCATGGATGCCACAAGGGATTCGTTGCTGATATTCATATTCATTGTGAAAGACTTGGTCAGCTTCTACGTCAACTCGGAAATCGGCAATGTCCCAGTCAGACCTGAAAGTACAAACAATACTATTTACCTCCAAACTAACTATATATCAGGGAGAACATCAGACATGTGACAACTTAACTGAAGCAGTCTTTAGATTTTTGAAAATATTTTTTGCATTTTGAATGTGTGATCATAAGATGCATTTTCAAATTAAGTAATACTTTATGAGCAGCTGTAACAGCATCTTTGATTTACCAGTGTTTTACATGTCCATTCCATATTGATAAATACTTCAGACATATTCAACACCATACCTTTGCTTTGAGTCCAAATTGAAATATGATATGCAGATAATAACTGAATATGTATTGAAGTCAGAAGCAAGAGAAGGTTTGAAGTTATGGATCGGACAGATTGAGATGGTGGCGTCACTTCCTTTGCGTTGCTATGGTAGTGAATTGGTAAGAATGTTGTAATACAGTGAATGCTATGGTCTGTTTATGATTCACCAGATTACATTCACTAGTTATTGCTCATGGCTCCAGATTAAAAGTCCAGTATGTGGATCAGTGTGCACTCCATTTTCAGCTTCCTGTGAAAGACTATGTCATCCTACTGTCTCATCTCGCCGGGTACCCATTCACTGCTAGATGAGCAGAGGCATATTTGAAACAAAGTGTCTTGCCTAAGGAGACATCATGTATAATGCATGTGGGAAATAACCAAAGTCCTCAAGGGTAACATGAATTATTACCATGAGGTACCATTTGTTAAAGGTCTTACTGCCAACCAGTAACACATGTCATGTCAGTTTGGTACAGAGAATATAACTGCGTGTTCTTCGGGATGTAGTATATTTGTTTCCTCATCCATGTGTCAATTGGATGCACATTTCTGCTTCATTGTGACATAGGTTTATAATGAGCACATCATGCATAAGCTGATTACGAATGTTCTGTTTACAAGATTTTAATAAGTAATTATATCTGCAGGAATCTGTACTGGTACATTACTGACATGCATTCACCCACACACGTGCACACACAACACAAACGTACATGCACATCGAAATCGAAACGCAATAATCTTAAATGGACATTAAATCCCGTCATCTCGCCATCACATTAATATATCCACAGTGTATGTCAGAATCACATGAGGCTGGGTTCACAGTTCCAGATTCATAATGCTGATGATAATTATGTAAAATACATTAATGAAAAATGACTCGTGGTCCGTGAGGTTAGTCATAACTAAATACATCACCCTGACACTGTCCTCCGTGAGAAATTCAACACTTGTCACATCTGGTGTTAGACTAAGGAGTCCTTGAAGCAGTATTGACCGAATAACCAACAAGATATTTACTAGTCAATACCTGATTGTAAATGGATGTTTGAGCCTACCATTGATTGGATAAGCTGCCCAGAGCGGAGTTTAAACAATGAAGCCACAACTGGCGCTAAAACTAGATTACAAATGTAAAGGGGACCTGTTATTTATTGCAGGAAGGTCGAGTGCATTTCTTTCATGACCGACCCGTGAAGATACGGTGTAGAATAGGTCTTCAGCAACCCATGCTTGTCAACCCATGCGACTATGCTTGTCATAAGAGGCGCCTAACAGGATCGGGGTGGTCAGTTTCGCTGACTTGGTTGACACATGTCATCGGTTCCCAATTGCGCAGATCGATGCTCATGCTGTTGATCACTGGATTGTCTGGTCCAGACTCGATTATTTACAGACCGCTGCCATATAGCTGGGATATTGCTGAGTGTGGGGTAAAACTTAACTCACTCACTCACTCACTCTTTCATGACCCTTCTAAACAACACAATTTTATATATATTTTATTATGAAATGTGCATTTTCCTTTAACCCTCCCTATGTTCCCTATGTCTCTATATACGAGACAAATACACAAAGTAATCTTAATCCCTGCATATAGTACAATGTCTAGTAAATAACAAATTAGAACTGTAAAGGTAAATAATCATGTCTAGTGATGTTTAGTTGCAAATTTGAAGTCTTCACTGACAAAATCATTTTCTCTTGTTCATTCACGCGAAACGATATGATGTCGTTTTCTTCCTGATCACCAGAAAAAAAGTTTGATGAAAGTGTTACCGTAGATAAGCTGACCCCCTTCTACAGACGGCTTTTTTTGGTCTTCAAACTTTGACTTATCTACGATAATATACGGTATATGTAATAAGTTTTATGAAAATAGAAAATATTTATATATTTTGGGTGACCCTCCCAAATCCCCATTCTCTCAATCACCACTACCAATGATAAATGACAAGTCCCTAATATCACCATCAAGTCACGTACTCCAATAATATTTGTTCATCAACAGTACTCATGGTGTTGATAATTGACATATTGCTGTAAATACTGTCAGTTACCACTTGAATATTTCAAACAAATGTCAACGGCAAACAGTTTATTTTGGTGACCAGCACCTAACTTTGAAGATAGAAACATAAACAGATGATAGGATAATGTTATTTATGTCACAATCAATCCTAAATTAGAAGTCTGAAAAGTAATAAACAGATAAATGGCATAATTATTTCCAAACGGGAAAAACTCGGTCATTTTTTAAATGTGGGCGAAGGTTACATTCTGTTTCGAAATTAATGACAATGATTCTTCTAAACGAATTGTTGATGGATGGTAATATAAAACTCCATGATAGACTGGCAAATCTTGTTATCAGTGGTGATTATCAGTATCAGATTTCACTGATCATGATTGCGATGTGATTATCAAGTTAATATCAAGTGGTTATGGAAACGCCAGATGGGTATTTTCAAATCATGATGTCACTTTTTTCTGTTTTTATCTCTTGACATTGACATTAGTAGTCAGACAGCAATAATTGATTATTTCATGTCCAAGATGGAGGACTGGGCTGCGAGAGGATGTTTTGTATTCCTGTCAACGGTGTTGTAATGTTTGATGAAAACAGATGACATGATAGAGAATTTTTTCATTATCAATTGGAAGAATTAAATTACACTGATTTTAATTTAAATCCCAATGATTTTAATTTAAAATCAAATGAACAAGTGTTTGTATTGGATGTCAAATGACACGATATTATATTCATTGTCTGTTAATATTCCGAGGCATTGGATTAATTTTAAATCAGAGTTGAATCAAGGAATATCACAAGCTGGAGATTTTGTTCATTATCCTTTGTCATTTTGAAGAAATGAAATTACAATCATTTAAATGACACTAGATTAATTGTGAATGAGTATTGTTTTATGCCACTGCTAACACTATTCCAGCGATATCACGGCAGGGGACACTGGAAATGGGTTCACACATCTTATCTATGTGGATAATTGAACTTGTCATGCAATGCTTGTACAACTAAGCTAGGAGGAACTGTGTATTTTTGTGCCTTTTTTAACTGGAACAATGTATTCTATCTGCAAAATATAGTCCAAAATTGCTTTGATGGGCAGTTTACCTCATGTCCGTATGTGTGTACCTAAGATACCATACCCACAGTCTAATTGTCACTTACACCAACAAATCCTACAAAACATCAAGGCTCCCTGTTAGGTTCAGATGCACAGTGTACAAGCAAGAGCTCCTGTCTGTACAAGCAAGAGCTCCTGTCTGTACAAGGAAGAGCTCCTTCTGTCTGTACAAGCAAGAGCTCCTTCAGTCTGTACAAGCAAGGGCTCCTTCTGTCTGTACAAGCAAGAGCTCCTTCAGTCTGTACAAGGAAGAGCTCCTTCTGTCTGTACAAGGAAGAGCTCCTTCTGTCTGTACAAGCAAGAGCTCCTTCAGTCTGTACAAGCAAGGGCTCCTTCTGTCTGTACAAGCAAGAGCTCCTTCAGTCTGTACAAGCAAGAGCTCCTTCAGTCTGTACAAGGAAGAGCTCCTTCTGTCTGTGCAAGCAAGAGCTCCTTCACTCTGTACAAGCAAGAGCTCCTTTTGTCTGTAGAGCAAGAGCTCCTTCAGGCTGTACAAGCAAGAGCTCCTGTCTGTACAAGCAAGAGCTCCCTCTGTCTGTACAAGCAAGAGCTCCTTCTGTCTGTACAAGCAAGTGCTCCTTCTGTCTGTAGAAGCAAGAGCTCCTTCTGTCTGTATAAGCAAGAGCTCCTTCAGTCTGTACAAGCAAGAGCTCCTTCAGTCTGTACAAGCAAGAGCTCCTTCAGTCTGTACAAGCAGGAGCTCCTGTCTGTACAAGCAAGAGCTCCTTCAGGCTGTACAAGCAAGAGCTCCTGTCTGTACAAGCAAGAGCTCCCTCTGTCTGTACAAGCAAGAGCTCCTGTCTGTACAAGCAAGTGCTCCTTCTGTCTGTAGAAGCAAGAGCTCCTTCTGTCTGTATAAGCAAGAGCTCCTTCAGTCTGTACAAGCAAGAGCTCCTTCAGTCTGTACAAGCAAGAGCTCCTTCAGTCTGTACAAGCAGGAGCTCCTTCAGTCTGTACAAGCAGGAGCTCCTGTCTGTACAAGAAAGAGCTCCTTCAGTCTGTACAAGCAGGAACACCTTGTGGGTTACCCATGAAGATCTGGCTTAGAATTGGTCTTCAGCAACCTATACTTGTCTCCAGGGAAGATCTGGGTTAGAATTGGTCTTCAGCTACCCATGCTTGTTGTAAGAGGCGACTAATGGTATGGGGTGGTCAGGCTTGGTTGACACATGTCATCGTATCCCCCTTGGGTAGATGGATGCTCATGCTGTTGATCACTGGATTGTTTGGTCCAGACTCGATTAGGTACAGACCGCTGCCATAGCTGTAATATTGCTGAATGTGGCTTTAGGACAGGCTTACAGAGTTCTGTCCCTTGTATTTCCTTTTTCAGTTCAGTTTTTCCAAACACCAGTGTCTGATCAGAACTACAAGGAAGTATTTGGATGCATATCAGCTGTAACGTTTAAACATGGCATTCCAAGGTTGACATTGGTCTCATTTCCATGAATACTGAGTGGGAGAAGACTAGATTGATCTGATTTCGTCTGAATAAACTCAATGCATACTAACAGGAGCCAAGATAAGTCCAAGTCTGTTGCACTGATGGCTGTGACTACCGGTTTCACATTTTTCAATTATGGATTTGAGCCCTCAGAACCAACTCGGGAAGATCTGGGTTAGAATTGATCTTCAGCAACCCATGCTTGTCGTAAGAGATGACTAACAGGATCGGGTGGTCAGGCTCACTGATTGCTTTTTTTCATCCAAGTTATCCATCTCCATGAAATCATGCATGAAAAATTAACAAAAATGACTTTAATTGTACCGTTATATTCTATTGTCATTACACCTTATAATGAGAACAAAGACTGATCACACAAGATGATGTGGGGAGGGACGGTGTTAATTCTCCATCAACCCCAGCAAGCCATGCTTGTCAGCAATTCCTTTTGTAAGAATCAATTAACAATCTCTGGTGAATATTGGGGTCATTGTGCCCCGTGGTCGATGCTCATGATGTCAGTCACTTGCTTGCTAGACTTGAATATTATCAGACCACACTCATATAGCTAGTTTGTTTGTGAATCTGGAATAAAGCATCAGACAAACAATCCTGACGAGGCCTGACATTTTAGTATCTACCAAGGCACCTTTAACATTAGACAAACTGACTCTGACTTGCAGAATTGCCCTGTTTGCATTGTTCTCACTTAAAACTCTTTGTGCATGGCGCTGTAAAATATTATATATCCTACACTTCAGACAGGATCAACAGGAACTTCATCCCTTGATGGGGGCGGTGGGGTAGCCTAGTGGTTAAAACGTTGGCTCATCACGCCGAAGACCCGGGTTCGAATCCCCACATGGGTACAATGTGTGAAGCTCATTTCTGGTGTCCCCCGTCGTGATGTTGCTGGAATATTGCTAAAAGCGGTGTAAAACCAAACTCAGTCAGTCAGTCATCCCTTGATAAAACAAGTTCAAGTCTAATGAATTAACCATTTTTATTTAAGTTTAGGCCAAACAAATTTTATTTCTTGTTTTATGGATTTTTGTCTCAGAAAACCTAAAGGCAAGAAGGGGAAAAAATAACCAGTCAAAGAGTGAGTGAGTGAGTTTAGTTTTACGCCGCACTCAGCAATATTCCAGCTATATGGCAGCGGTCTGTAAATAATCGAGTCTACACCAGACAATCCAGTGATCAACAGCATGAGCATCTATCTGTGCAATTGGGAACTGATGACATGTGTCAACCAAGCCAGCAAGCCTGACCACCCGATCCCTGTTGATCGCCTCTTACGACGGCATGGGTTACTGAAGGTTCTTTCTAACCCAGACCTTCACGGGTTAACTCTTTTGGTTTGTCTATATCAACTAAATATAGGTTGAGTGAGTTTAGGTTTCACACTGATTTCAAGAGTATTTCATACCTGTCAACTCTCACGCATTTGGCGTGAGTCTCACGCTTTATTGACAAATGTCACGCTCTCACGCTTCCAAATAATAATCTCACGCATATCTGGTAGCCAAGAATAATTTCAAAATTAATACGCATTTTCGTTCGTTTTTGCGTAAAGTTGAACATTGAAAGAATGCCTGAATGAACGAAGTTCTAAAACGATGTTTATGCGAATGATTCGGCTTATTATTATTTATTAGCATGCATCTTTTAGTGTCAAAATAATGCCACCAGAAGGCTCCAAATGCTCCTGAAAATCACTAAACTTCATTTTCAGGGGCAGGGGGCTTCACCCCCCAGAGACCCCCCTTCAGGGCATCGCCCTCGACATGACCCTGGCTGGACCCCGGCTTATTTTTTTTAGTCTCACTCCAAACCATCTTTAGGGGTTGACAGCTCTGGTATTTCACTTATATCACATTAACATTAGGGTTTTATTTTTGAGCGGGGAAGATTAATTTTTATTTTTTTTATATTTCTCTTAAAGGAAAATATGACCGACGGATCCATAAAGCAAGAAATAAAATTGGTCTGGCTTTATTTTATTTTATTTCTATTTGTTCTTCCCAGATAAGTGTGTATTGTTTCTTTTGTTAAACAAACTCATCAATATTCCAGCTGTGTTTCAGCGGACTGTAAATAATCAAGTACCCCGTAATTGCTGTAAGTGCTGTCTAAACGAAGGATAGCCATATCCTGACAACATGGCTGATTGCAACCACTGATTGCCAGGCCGAGACTTGAGTAATTACAGGATGCCATGATATTGTGTAATATTATTGACTCAACTGTAAAACTCGTCCCAGAATCAGTGATGGATGTGAATTAATTCCTACCCTGAACAGTTGTGGGACACCAAGAAGATTCAGATTAGAGCTGGTCTTCCGTAACCTTTGTTTGTCAAGTGATGGTTGGATCAGGTAATCTGCTTTACTGACTTACATGGAGGGCTGGCAACCTATATATCCGAGAAAACGATAAGCGTTAACTAAATATCTGTTATCGATGAATATCGGAAAAGCAATCTGACAAAACAGTCTGGAACATAACTTAGAAGCAGCTCTAACTTTGAACATCTTTTAGTAGCAAACCTAACTTTGTGTCTTGTGAGTAAATCAAGTCTTTTTTTTTCTTCTTTTTTCACATTTTTTGTATTCACTTCACTTGGATCCACTTTGTATGAAACAATCTATGGACGTAGTTTTGTAATGAAATAATATAATATAATATAATGGGTGCATGTCACTCTGTTTCAAGTTCCACTGGGGGGAAAAGAGCATGTAAAACTGGAGAAATGGCAGATACACTTTGGTACAAGCTATTTCATTGTCACAATCACAGAACATTTTGGAGTATAATCCATTTTCTCTCAAATAAATTCATATTGAAATTGTTTCTAGCAATATATTTCTCAATGTCATATATGTCTTTTAGTAACCCTTTATATGCGGTGAAGCTTGGTTTCACACCCTTGATATTCATGACGAAAATGTGACGCTTGGCTAGTATGATCATGTGGTTGAGCAAAGGGTCGCGAAGTCTTTATTCTTGTACAAAAGTTTATGTAAAATATTATTGATGAAACTATTTTCATAGCAACGATAATTCTGATTGTCAATATTTTTAGCCAGCCCTACTTACTTGGATGATCAGTAATCACGAAAATCATCAATGGGAAGAATTATATATCAAAATGAAATTTGTCATCGATTATATGTTTCAAAAACTACATTGAAAACCTTTAAAGACCTGAAATTGTACTACCCACCGTGATACCTGTAACATTTTTGGTTTTTGTTTAACGCTACACTTAAAAATATTCAAGCTATATGTTGGCTGTAAATACTTGAGTCTGGACCAGACAATCCAGTGATTGACATCATGAGCATCGATCTACGCAATTGAGAACCGATGACATGTGTCAACTAAGTCAGCAAGCCTGACCATCCGATCCCGTTAGTCGCCTCTTACAACAAGCATGGGTAGCTGAAGACCAATTCTAACCCGGATCTTGACGGGTATGTAACATTTAACAGACTAGTGGTAGTTTGCAGACCTTGCAGTTTGTTATTATTTGTTTGTTACGGACAGGATATGTTTTGGTTACTATGTCCAAATGGGCCCCCTTCTGAATGCCAAAGGGTCAGTAGGTAAGACGGACCCAATCAGTGAGTGGTCCTCAATTCAAAAATCATTCTTAGTGTTGAAAATACCATAACTCCCATACTGTCACAAATCTGTATGACCATTTTGGCGCAAAGATTGTTTGGTGAACAGTGAGTAAATATGGTTTACGCCACTTTTAGCAATATTCCAGCAACATCATGGCAGGGGACACCAGAAATGGGCTTCACACATTGTACCCATGTCAGGAATCGAACGCGGGTCTTCAGCGTGATGAGCGAACACTTTAACCATTAGGCTACCCTACTGCCCCAAGCTTTGTGAAGAGGAAGTAATGAGAGGCATCATTGTCAGCTTTCAGGTTATGCCAGAAATTTCTCCATTATGTCTGATACCCTGGTTCTGTGGAATACTGCCCTATCTCTGGAAGGGTTATTAAATAAAAAGTTGCTGAATAGACTATATGTCCCCTGCACTCCGTGTTTGTTCGCCCACTCAGGAAATTTGACTTTACCTTTCCTCAACAATTGGCGGTGACCAAAAGAGGAGAACCTGTCTCAGAATTTCTTACAAGGGCCGGAAGTGGCAAGTCAGTACACATTTAAAAATGATACCGGGAGAGCTAGATTGTTTCCAAAGATAGGATAGGCTTCGTAATAATTGTTCAAATTTCCATGAATTGTTCCCTACAGACATTAGTTAGATGTCAGAATTCCCTCGCAGACGATCTAATGATTTAGGTGTAATTCTTTCAGCTTGGAATTGGTTCTGACACACAATTGATTGCTTTTCCTACATCAGTCTCAGGGCACTGGGTTTGTTTGTGATTGAGCAGTATTTGCAATTTCTTGATTTTCGTCATGTTTCTTGTAAACTTCTCAAATTATGTAGTTCTTCTATTTTTTCATGACCCTCCATCCAGAGTAGTTACAAGTTAAACGTCATTGACCCAAAAGGTGTCTGTAACGAGGAATGCGAAGAGAAATTGAGTAATATGACATCGGTGCACAAATGAAAGTCATTTGTTTTTCAGTGATACTAAGTATTAAAAGTTTGCTTTATGCTGATGGGCTAGTTAGTGTCAGTTTTTCACTGTTTGGCGTCATTTGAATGCAGGACACAAGCAATTGAAGTAAATATTTAAACATGATGTTGTGTATTCAGTGATCTTGTCGGATCATTTTCACCAATATTTTTACTTTTGTTCCCGACGTAATGGTTTTTGGCACATAATCAATTCCCATTATTCTCTAGCATTAATCGATACAGTATTGTGAGTCACAAACAATTATTTGTGACATCATCTAGACTATAGACTACAAGGTGGTAGTGTAGTCTAATGGTCAAAGCGTTTGCTTGTCACACTGAATGAGTGAGTGAGTATGGTTTTATGGTGCTTTTACCAATATTCCAGCTATATCATGGTGGGACACCAGAAATGGGCTTCACACATTGTACTACCTACTAGGGGAATTGAACCTGGGTCATCGGTGTGATGACCGAACCCTTAAACCACAAGGCCCCTTTTGACACCGAAGAACCATGTTCAATTCCCCATATGGGTACTATGTGTGAAGGCTATGTCTGGTGTCCTCCACTTTGATGTTGCTGGAGTATGTGCAAAAAGGCGATGCTAGATGACAGACTCATGATTTGGTTAATAAATAAATAATAATGTGTCCATTAAATAGCCCCAAACTCCACACTAGGTATGCTCATAGCGGCTAACAGTCAAGGCACAGCACATTATTACCCCTGATAACCCAAGCTGCCTGTTAGGCGCTAGAAGGTTATAGTCACATGACTTTTTCCACCGGGTACCCATTTTCCTGCTGGGTGAACAGAGACAATTTTGAACAAACTCACTTGCCTAAGGTGAGACCACATGTGTCCCATGTGCTTCGTTGTGGGGCAGGACTCAAGTCCTAGAAACTCTCAGGAGTCAAGCTGCCAAACACGGTCACCCATCCAAGTACTCTCCGAGCTCGACGCTGCTTAACTTCACCGATTTGTGACCTGAGCTTTGAGCACTGGATACATCCTACCCCAATGATATGGATTGTTGCTCATGATACCAGTCACAGGATCGTCTCAACCAGGCTACCATAACAAGCAGGAATATGGAAGAATGGCATTAAAGAAATCCAAAAATAAAAAAATAAACTTAACTCACAGACTTCCTGAAGCCAATTCGCATTCAAGAACATGTACCTCGTGAACTTCCACAAACTTGACAAGAGTTAGGAAAGCAGGCTGTTAAGCTATCAGTATGACCAGTGCCATTAGGTCTTATGCTTGGTGTTTTCACAAAAGCTCAAGTGATATGGAATGACATTATTGTATTTTTAACATGATGGAAATATCAGATGACACTTGCCCTTTGCGTCACAAGGATGTGCGGTCCTTCTTAACTCTTGTTTCCTAGAAGGAAGTGGACATTACTAGTTTAAGAGTGGGAGAAAGCCCGTTTCGTATCTCTGTATGGAACGGGCGGAGATTATCATTCATCTCAGAGGCATCAGAGTCATTCATGCAGGCAGAGCTAAATATCCTGAATTGCCTCAGAATATTCAGATCCGAGATAAAAAAACACATTATTTAAAGAATTCAGGGAAGACGTTATGTCTGGAGCAGTGAAGTGATTCTGTCAATGTGCATATGTTGGCTACATACAGTCTACGCCAACATGGAACCGGAGGCAGTCTGCAGACTGGATATCCTGAGAGTCGGATCATGTACCTATCTTCTCTTGTCCGTCATGTCTCAGGTCAAATTGACCCTCGGGTGATTTTATTTAAAGGATGAATGTCCAATTTGAAACTGTTTTAGAAACCACCATGTTATTGGACAATTTATCATCCTACTGTTTCAGATTTGGACTGAAGGGCTATCCTAACAGGGTTCTTACCTAAAAATAGATTCAGTGAAACTGATGTCTGTCCTATGATGATTCCTTGCAGAATTTCAGTTTTGAAAATCCCCAAGCAGTCGATACTGGTTAAAGGGAGACAGCAAGGGGGATGTTGTAGTTAGGCTCAATTACTGTTCCTAGATTGTCATCATAGCCAATGTACTGTGGGATGAGGGTTGTTGCTCGTGACGTTAATCATTGGTTTGTTTGATCCATATTTATTAATTTGCCTTGTAAAATGTAAAACAACTAACAACTTGTTTTTTGTCAATCTAGGAGGTTAATTGACTGGTGGTAAATGATAAAGACAAATTACGGAAAATCAATGTTTGCAAAAAGTGAAACCATGTCCTGCCCTGACCTCTTGATTGGTAAATAAAAGTTTGTACACTTTTGAAAACCTGTTCATCATGTTGAATAGTCATATCTTGAATTCCAAGTAACATTAATGATATTGTGATTGGAGAGTCACGTTTTACAATTCTTTTCAAATTTAACATTGTTGTCTCTTTAAATGTTAGACAGTTTACATTCTAATAGGAAGTAAGGTAAATTTTCACAAGACTTAACAATAAGCAGAGTCTTTCATGTTGAAACAATACAGGTCATAGTTTAGTTGACTAGTCATATGTCTCAACTTTGTGTGTATAATATTATACAATTATAGACTCTTGTAGAGGTCGATATCGGTTTTTATTGACCTGAGTAAAACAATATCGACCGAGCTTGTGAGGTCGATATTGTTTTTCTCAGGTCAATAAAAACCGATATCGACCTCTACAAGAGTCTATAATTGTTTTATTATATAATGAAAGAGAAACGGGTTTTAACATAAACTTTTAATGCACACAATGTGCCATCTATCCGAGTGATCTGATTGGCTGAAAAGCGGGGTAAGCCCCTTTGTACAGGATTCCTTGTCTATTTTTAGTAACCCAAGTCAATATCGTAATTTATCAGAAAACTCAAGTCAATATCGTGTTTTGTAGTCAATCATGTGACGGTATTTTGACCAATCGTGGTACAGGAAAAATACTACCTATATAATAATACATTTTCTAATCCAAATGAGCACTATGATATACCTACAGGTTGCTCACACTTTAAACTTTCTGGGTCCCGATCCACTAAGCATTTGTAGTGTTACGAGTAAACGTTACGAGTAAATGCAACTATAAAGCTTATCATAGGATTACAAATGACGTAGTGCTACAAACGCTTAACTGAACCTGCCATGATTGGGCAAATTAACAGTGCAGTTAACCCAACTCTCTTTTGTTCAGGAAACAAATTAACCTGCCCTGACGTCATAGAGGAGACGACACAAGGTGCAACGTTGTGAAAATTGTGAACTCAATCTTCATCTGGTGCACTTTACACGTGTAATATGTGTAATTCAATGTATTCTCAGTTCTCCTTGTCTGGTAATGTCATGCCAAACACTAGTAGTCCGACACACACGACACAGAAATAGTCTCCACCTGTTGTCAGGTCTCCAATATGGTCATGAGGTGATAACTCTGCTCATCAACTCGGAATCATTGTAGGAGTTAACCCATGAAGTTCGGGTTAGAATAGAACCTTCAGTAACCCATGCTTGTCGTAAGAGGCGATTAACGGGATCGAGTGGTCAGGCTCGCTGACTTGGTTGACACATGTCATCGGTTCCCAATTGCGCAGATCGATGCACATACTGTTGATCACTGGATTGTCTGGTCCAGACTCGATTATTTACAGACCGCTGCCATATAGCTGGAATATTGCTGAGTGCGGCGTAAAACTAAACTCACTCACTCACTGTAGGAGTTAAAGTTTTCAATCCTTGTGACTCCATCCTTTTCAACTCCTGAACTTGGTGATACCACCATATGGCCTTGGTTAAATGAACATTTTCCTTTGCAGAACTTTATTGTGACCCTCTTTTTCTGTTCAATGTGAGGCATCATTTTTAGGTAATGAAAACGGCTGGATAAAATTATCGATAACTGGAAATATTGTTGATAGGAATCATTATTAATGATTATTGATATGAAATTTGTGTAATCAATAATATTGTACGTAAACCATAGTGATGAAATGATTTTTAAGTTTATTCAGAAAATACTCAAAGTTCGGTCTTAATTCATAGGCTGCTACTAAAGTTTGTTCAGGACGGCGTTTTCTTGGTAATCCAAGCCTACAATGTCTTCATATACCTCTGGTGTGAAATTAGTCGATTTCTTTCAGGTTTATTGGGGCGGTGGGGTAGCCTTGTGGTTAAAGCGTTCGATCGTCACGCCGAAGACCCTGGTTCGATTCCCCACATGGGTACAATGTGTGAAACCTATTTCTGGTGTCCCCCGCCGTCATATAGCTGGAATATTGCTAAAAGCGGCGTAAAACTGAACTCACTCACTCTTTCAGGTTTTTAGTCAATTTTGCTTGATTGAATTACTTTTCCAATATTTATCGATTATCGAGCGAGATTCATTTAATGATGATAGTTCTCTATACTCTATATTGATGGCCAGCACTTGTAATGAATCACAATTACTCCCCATTATCTGGCATTGTTTCGGTCCCAATAATAATTCTCTCAAATCCTCTCAAAACGCTTCTATTTTTAAGATTGGAAATGGAATGGTAAATGTACTTATGTTTCGTCCTGTGAGCAGGACTCGATTTAAGCATTTAAAACTTGCACTGGTGCAACTTGAAACTGCAAGTGTGACCTCATACTAAACTGCACCCAGTAATTGTGTTGATATTTTGCTACTGAGGTGAAGTGAGGTGAAATTGGGTTTAACGTCGTGCTTGAGAATATTTCGTTCATATGACGACGTGCATGCGTGTGTATGTGTGTGTACGGCTGCTTGTACTAACCCAGACTGAAGCTGGTTTTATAGTGCTAGCCCACTGAGATACCATGCCGCAGTGAAGCATGAATACCCCACTCAGACACATTATACTGACTCCGAGCCGACCAGTCCTTGTTGTAGCCATTAATGCCGAGCGCCAGGCAGGGACCAACAAGTACCATATTTTTACGTCTTTAGGTATGACACGGGGATCGAACCCGCGACCTTCCACTCTCCGGGCGGACGCTCTAACCACTACACCACGGAGGCGGTTTTCTGTTCAAAGAACACACACTTCAGCTACACAACATAATCCTAAGAAACAGACTTGAAGAAGTGACTTTGATGACTACAGGGACAATGATTGAATTGATGTTACTGTTCATGTCATAACATTTATGAAGTAAGGTAAAATTATCATAGCCCTAATAATTTTGCTAATATATATATAATTTTATATTGAGCAACAGGTGCAGCCTGTTTTGTCTGGTGCAACATTTGTGTTACCTAATGTTGCACTGGGTGCAAGTAGGATTCAGTTCCATGCATGAAGGTTTGACATGGATTCCAAGATAGAATGGATGCCCATCTGGTTATAAGAGGCAACTAAATATGTACGACAGACAGACTGAGTGACTGGCCTGAATCCTAAATATCACTGGATGTTCAGGTCTAAACTGGAGTGAGTGAGTTTAGTTTTACACTGCTTTTAGCAATATTCCAGCAATATCACGGCAGGGGACACCAGAAATGAGCTTCACACATTGTACCCATGTGGAGAATTGAACCCGAGGTGTTCAGCATGACAAGCGAACGCTTTAACCACTAGGCTACCCTGACCCCCTGGTCTACGCTGGAATATTTACAAGGTGTCGTCATGATGCTGAATACGCTAAACACTTTTCTGATTCACTATGAAACAGATGGTTTATTGAAGAGATTGTATTGCACGTGTCTATTTTAAATGAAAACAAATGTATTTTGTTTGCTGGTCTACGCATTATCTCACGAGCCCACCAACACCTCAGAGGTCAGTGTCCTTGAGGGTGATAATACCTCCCTGATGTCCCTCTGTTTATCAGCGCCAGTGATTACCAGACACAAGTAAACACCTGTTGAGTTTTACCACAGCTGACCAACTAGGAATCCGAAAACGTTTTCTGAACGTTTATTACTGACTGACTGACTGAGTTTGGTTTTACGCCGCTTTTAGCAATATTCCAGCAACATCACGGCGGGGGACACCAGAAATGGGCTTCACGCATTGTGCCCATGTGGGGATTTGAACCCGGGTCTTCGGCGTGACGAGCCAACGCTTTAACCATTAGGCTACCCCACCGCCCCGGAACGTTTATTAGAAACTGTCTGTTATTGGCACCATGCAGCTATGCCTTGAACTTGCTCTCTCGGGTTATCGTGTTATCTGTATATGTAACCCGGCGGGAGTACATGAGATGACATTCATCGAGTTAAACTACACAAAACTCCAACTGTTTTAACTTTCGTGTAACTTGCTGTCCATAACTCTTTACTGGAAAATACGTGTCAGTAAGTCAGAATTTGAAAACACATTTCGGGGTTTTCATAGCTTTCTCATTAACCTCAAGTGGACTGGTTAGAAAAGGCTTCTTTACATTTCTACTTGAATATCTGTCTTTCTTTCTTTGTGAAATAAAATCATTAATAGTGGGGGTTCTTGTTTAGAAAATATGTTTCCAGAATTTAGAGGAAATTTTAAATGGCTTCATAAAGACAAAACTGTACGGAAAGCATTACTTCTATGAGAGGCATTTAGAAGTTGGAGCAGTAAAGAACGATAACAATGCATGGATAAACAACTTGTTTCTTCTCTCTACTAGTGGTGGTCCGATTAATTGAAATAATCGAAGATTGGTCGCAGTGACTAAACAACCCAGCAATCGATAATGTTTTCTCATAATCGAACACAAACAATTTTGGAACATTTGTTTGCATTAACAAAATTGTTCACAAGGTTGGTTTTGTCTGTGTCATTAAATTTATGTTTCATAAACACTACGAGCTTGTACCAAGTCATGATTGAATTTATCTTAAAGACTGCATTTTGTGCAGTTTGCAAAAAGAACCCCCAAAACTTTGTTCATTAACAAACATAACAGATACATTTGATAAATGACGCTAACCAGTTATTTTCGATGATTGATCGGTTGTAATGAACTAATCATCAGTTATCATAATTTAACCAATTACCAACACTACTCTCTACAGTGAGAATGACATTTCTGTGTATGAAAAGAATACTATTAATAAAGAAGTTGTACATCCATAGATTGTTATGCCTCCTTGATTGTAAAGCAGTTTCCTAGGGTGCATTTCATAAGTCCCAATTTATTTATATAAATCCAGCTAGGGTCCATGCAGGTAGCTAAAGTACTTTGAGGCCATTGCCCCTTACTAAGTCCTGTGATCTGCCTTCAGTTGTTGGTCACCTACAGCCCATTTCTATATTGTACTGTTCTATTTAGAAATCCATTTTTAGAGTTAGATGCTAGTTAAATATGGGTTCTGTGATATGCTAATGGATTTTAATGTCCTTTGTTGACAGGTTATTATCATGTATATAGACGTTGTTTTAGTCAGGATATGGCTGAAATATTCCTGATTTGATTACAATCATGTGTAGCGGCCATAAAATTTCCGAGTCCCGTGCAGGGATTCGAACCACGGACCTTCTAATCCGAAGTCGGACACCTTGTCCACATGACAAAAGAGGTTAACCCCGTCAGCAAGCTGACAAGGTAAGGATGTCATCTGTGGGATGACTCCACGCCATGCTACATACTCCCCCGTCAACAGAAGGCACGTCCCGAGCTGCATAGTTGGGCACTGAGACTTATTTTGCTCAGTTTTGACATGAACATGTTTAGCCCCACGTTGGGCGCCAATGTAGCGGCCATAATATTTCTGAGTCCCGTGCAGGGATTTGAACCACAGACCTTCTAATCCGGAGTTGGACGCCTTGTCCACATGACCAAAGAGGTTAAGCCCGTCAGCAAGCTGACAAGGTAAGGATGTCATCTGTAGGATGACTCCACGCCCTGCTACAAACTCCCCTGTCAACAGAAGGCACGTCCCGAGCCGCATAGTTGGGTACTGAGACTTATTTTGCTCAAATTTGACATGAACATGCTCAGCCCCACTTTGGGCGCCAATGTAGCGGCCATAAAATTTCCGAGTCCCGTGCAGGGATTCGAACCACGGACCTTCTAATCCGAAGTGGGACGCCTTCTCCACATGACCAAAGAGATTAAGGATGTCAAGGTTAGGATGTCATCTGTGGGATGACTCCACGCCCTGCTACACATGCATATTATAATGAGTTGTCTGTGAAAGACTCAAAGACAAATAATCAAACCCCCATTTGAAATTTCAAATATGTGTATGTATTAGAGCTATAATTGCTTGTAAATAGATCCCAAAGAAATAGCAGTCGACCTTGATGTAAGAGAAGCCTGTCATACAAATGTCATGATTGCTGGAAAAATGAAAGTAAATTAATCATTCCAGGAATTACCAGGTATATTTTTGGAAACATCAATCTTCACATTGAGATTTCATGCAGATGACAGTTTGTGAGTTATTTATATGTCAAAATCTCATGAACTCAAGGCTTCGGAATGGAAATATATTTTTGGACATATGTCTGGGGCCGATTACTGTGTGATAGAAATGTTAAAGGGAATGCCTCTACTAGAGGTTGCTGTGATGAGTGAGTGATATGAGGTTAAAGCATCACTTCACGCCACAGACACAGCTAGGGCAGATTCCCCACATGGGTACAATTTCTGGTGTCTCCTGAAAAAGTAGCGTAAAAAAGAGTTAAGATAACAGAGTTTTGAGAAATCTCATGAACACTTAGTATGTTCATTACAGTTGACCTGTGAAGATCCAGGTGAGAGTTGGTCTTCAGTAACCCATGCTTGTCGTAAGAGGTGGCTAACGGGATCGGGTGGTCAGGCTCGCTGACTTGGTTGACACATGTCATCTTGACCCACCATGATATTCTGGTAACCGGAATACTGTTAAAATGAACATTAAACCCAATCCATTCACTCAGGTATGGTCACTATGAAACAAGTATTAAGTGATTATTATCACACATACACAATGTCCCTGAATCACATCTGGCACTTGGGGCGGTAAGGTAGCCTAGTGGTTAAAGCGTTTGCTCATCACGCCAAAGACCTGGGTTCAATTCCCCACTTGGGTGAAATGTGTGAAGCCCATTTCTGGTTTCCCCCGCCGTGATATTGCTGGAATATTGCTAAAGGCAACGTAAAACTCACTCACTCACTCACTCACTCACTCTCACCTCTGGCACAAAAGTCCCTTGGATGTGCTTGAATCCTACAATCATTCAGATTTGGCCTTATCATCAGCACATTGGGCGGTGGGGTAGCCTAATGGTTAAAGCGTTGGCTCGTCACGCCGAAGACCCGGGTTCAAATCCCCACATGGGCACAATGTGTGAAGCCCGTTTCTGGTGCCCCCCGCCGTGATATTGCTGGAATATTGCTAAAAGCGGCGTAAAACCAAACTCAGTCAGTCAGTCAGTCATCATCGGCACCATACACGTGCTCATTGGTTTTTACCAAAGTGCTAAATGTCTTCAACCAGAATCAGTTCAAGCTTTCCTCCAACATGTGATGTGTGTAGAAAATACTGTCAAACTCAGTTCACTCACTAACTATACTGGGACCCGTTAAGATCCGGGTTAGAAAGAAAATTGATCTTCAGTAACCCATGCTTGTCATAAGAGGCAACTAACGGGATCGGGTGGTCAGGCTCGCTGACTTGGTTGACACATGTCATCGGTTCCCAATTGCGTAGATGATTCTCATGCTGTTGATCACTGGATTGTGTGTTCCAGACTTGATTATTTACAGACCGCCGCCATATAGCTGGAATATTGCTGAGTGCGGCATAAAACTCACTCACTAATTATACTGGAGGGGGTTTGAGTCACACAGTTACTAAGGTGCTAAAATTTGCACCAAGTCATGGAATAGTTTCCTTAAATAAGGGGTGTTATTTTCAATCAAGGATTCAGCTTTTTTCTTTTATTTCATCGGTTCCCAATTGCGCAGATCGATGCTCATGCTGTTGATCACTGGATTGTCTGGTCCAGACTCGATTATTTACAGACCGCTGCCATATAGCTGGAATATTGCTGAGTGTGGCATAAAACTAAACTCACTCACTCACTCACTCACTCTTTTATTTTCTGTCTGTTAGTATTCTTAGCCTGCACACAAATTTCCATGGGAGAGTGACACCATAATAGCCATGTCAAGAATCTACGACAGCTATAACAAGCTATTCTTGGAATTGTCAGACAGCCAATTACGGTACTGAAATGTGCTTTGTCTGCAGCTTAATAGATGGCACAGATGTTGAAAAACAATATTTTCATGAAGTGACATGTAATCTGTTCGAACGCAGCATATAATGTGGCCTTGTATTTTCTGTCAAGCGGCAACTTTTTATCTTCGCTAACATAGTATTTTCCGTTATCTGTTCATCCCATTGTCTGTCCTAAAAAACTACTCGCCCATGAAGCTGAAATTTTGTAGGAATAGATAAAGTTAATGGAGTGTAATATCAGCGTCTTTTATAAGTTTTGGTCTTCATGTCATGAACTGTTCACATAATTTGTAAATCATATACTTGCTTAATTGTAACCTGAATGTCTTTGTTGAGTTTTCTGAATAGTCTGTAAAATACCTTTAAATACAATAAAATTATAAATAAATTAAATTAAATTTTAAATAGTAAAGTTAGTGTTTATATAACGCCTTTTCAACATCTTTGCTCAGAGGCAATTAGAATTGGAATGATGACAGTGTCGACTTCAATCCAAACATGGAATGTTCTCAGCTGTTATGTGTCTCCATTTACTGAAGGAATTCCTTTTTATCCAGTATTGACTTTCACAGACACAAGTTTTGCTGTTAAAAATAAAAGGCTTCTGAAGCTGAAATTTAATCACACATAGTTAGTACTATGTTCCGATATTTGTGATGTTGTGTAATTTGATCTTTATTTGACCTTTATAATTTCTTTCCTCACTACAATGAAAAAGGTGAGGATTGCAAAGAAAATATGTACAAAATTGGAAAAGCATATTTTAAGAACCCAGTAAAATATATAATTAGATTAGATCAATGTTATTGCCTATCATCCTCAAGATTGGACATTAAAGTGGTAAGGTTTTGCGTGACCTTCAGTCAAGGTCAAATTCTCTGGAATGGTAATTCATGAGGGACTGCCTCAGGAAGTAAAGGCTTTAAACAGAAAGTGCATGCATGTGTAAATTTCTAATAAAGGAGGCTAGAGAACTTTCTGGTTTAATGTTGTCTGGCAGTAGACAACCGGAAGGGCTTTGAGTGGTCTGGAAACCAATTTAACTTTGTATTACGATTACTTGAGTCAGAGGACTTTTGGGTGAAAGATGTCATTTGTTTCTGACCACAAGTAAAGTCATCAGGTTGGGAAACATTAGGTTAATGCAGGGTAGGCATTAGAATCGGTTTAAAGTAATGATATCCCTTGACTTTCTGCTTCGGTGTAAACCTAGAGATGCATGTACGTATTGACCTTTTGGAAACTGAGTGAGAAGTTCCTAGTTGTATGAAGTGTTTTTAAGTTGTATGCAGGACTTTTGGAGATGCATGTACGTATTGACCTTCTGGAAACTGTGAGTGAGAAGTTCCTAGTTGTAAGAAGTGTTTTTAAGTTGTATGCAGGACTTTTGGGTGAAAGATGTACGGTCCCAAGGGAGTTGAGATTGATAATACGATGTGCCGTTTGTGTTTGACATCCAATGATCGACATCCAATGATCGAGGGAAAAAGGAAAAGAATAAAGAAACTTATAGATTAAAGCCATCTCTGGGATAATTGTTGGAACATCCTAGCATCCCCTGTGTTTAGTCCATTTCCGTGTTCAGCAAACAGATAACATGTTCCATACATGTGAGTAAATTCACCATATCTTAAAATGTATTCTCTGAAAATGACTTGTGAATAGACTGTTAGACAGTAAATACATGTCTCAGGTTCAATGAATTATTCATTGTGACTAAAGATTACTAGAGTTATTATCCCCGCTACAACTAAGTTGCGGGGGATATAGAAATGAGTTCTGTGCGTCTGTGCATCCGTCACACTTTGTCCGAAGCATATCTCCTAAACCATTGGTGATAGCTTAACTAAACATGGTACATATGTCAATCATGATCCGTAGATGTGCCTATTGGGGTTTAGGCCCAGATAGGAATTATATTTTTTTGTGGTTTCCATGGAAACGTGACTTAGGCTGTGCCTATAAGGATGTCATCTTGTCCGGAGCAGATATCCTAAACTATACATGCTAGCTTTATCAAGCTTGGTACACATACCAAGCATGATCCATAGATGTGCCATTTGATGGTTAGACCCAGATACGAATTTTATTTTTTGTGGTTTCCATGGAAACGTGAGTAAGGCTGTGACTATGAGGATGTCATCTTGTTGCATTTCCATGGCAAGAAGTTAGGCTTCAGCTGAATTTGGTGGTAGTGCTCCTTTCTGGAGCATCAGATCTTAAAAACCTTTCAATACTCTCCTTCCACTTTGCTCTTTTCACTCCAAAACATTTGACATAATCACAACTAGTAGACATATTCATAAAGAGTATTTTGCCATTGCGGGGGATATTGATGACTTTGTCTTCTTGTTTTCTTTGGATTGTCTGGTCTGGTAAATCCATTTTGGGCTGGTTACCAGCCCTGATATCTGGCTGGGGTTTTGGCTTATTTCATACACTGTTATTATTATACCCCCGCTACGAAGTACTGGGGGTATATAGCGTTCATTCTGTCCTTCCGGCCGGCCGGCCCGAAAGTTTCTCCGGAGCATATCTCTTAAAGTTTACATGCTAGGTTCACCAAACTTCACACACCTGTTTATCATTACCCATTCATGTGCCTTTTGCTATTTAAAAGTTTTTTCAAAATGTTGTGGTTTGTTTTGCTGTTTCCATGGAAACACGACTTAGTGCCAAATGTGTTTGATTGTTTTGTCTGGGGCATATCTCTTAAAGTTTACATGCTAGGTTCACCAAACTTCACACACATGTTAATCATTCCCCATTGATGTGCCTTTTGCTATTTTATTTTTTTTTTCAGAATTTTGTTTTTTTGCTGTTTCCATGGAAACACGACTTAGTGCCAAATATGTTTGATTGTTTTGTCTGGAGCATATCTCTTAAAGTTTACATGCTAGGTTCACCAAACTTCACACACGTTTATCATTACCCACTGATGTGCCTTTTGCTATTTTAAAGTTTTTTCAGAATTTTGGTTTTTTTTGCTGTTTCCATGGAAACACGACTTAGTGCCAAATGTGTTTGATTGTTTTGTCTGGAGCATATCCCTTAAAGTTTACATGCTAGGTTCACCAAACTTCACACACATGTTAATCATTACCCATTGGATGTGCCTTTTGCTATTTTAAAAAAAATTCAGGATTTGTTTTGTTGTTGTTTCCATCAAAACATGACTTGGTGAAAAATGTGTTTGATGGTTACCTGGCCACAGCATATCATCGACACTATACATGCTAGGTTCACCAAACTTAATACACAAGTTAATCATGACCCACAGATATGCCATGTGCTAAAAATAACAATCTTCATCTACGTCCACTTCATTGTGTGCAACATGAGACAGTCAAGTTCAATTGTATGTCAGGTTTCCACGGAAAACACAAAAAAATAATGTTTCCATAAATTATTACTGTAATCAGTACATGGCAAAACTATTATCTAACATGTGTATAACGTTTAGTAGAGTCAAGGAGAAAGTCTTGTGAGCTGCTGATTATATATATCAATATCAGTCATTTCCATGTCCCAAAGTGGGAAGCGGGGGTATGTGAGCTGTGCTCACGTCTACACTTGTTTGACTAAAGTGTATAAGAAGTGTCTGGGGAAGAAAACAGTTTGTGATGTCCATCAGTTCGTTATAGGCATTTTGTTCTATGCATAGTTTACTGTTTCCCCCGATACCTCATTGTTCTATTTTCTTTAGAGGAAAGAAAAAGAAAATTCCATCTGTACAATCTAAAGTGAAACAGTTTAATATATGGGTGCTGCAAACTTTACTAATGAATCTTAAAATATTGGTTCCAATTTTGTTTGGCAAAGAAAGAACTGCAGGGACCAGCATCTTCCCGATCTGGCGCCGAGAGTTGTAAATAATGTGACAACCTGACATCGTCTGTGTGTAATTCGGATAATGTGCGTTATAAACATTAAAGCAGCTGACAAATAAAGTTGGTTGTAAGTGACTTGCTCCAACCTGCTAGGACAGACAGAGGAAACCCTTCCACTCATCTAGATGAAATTAATGGATTTCTTTATGAATAAATCAGTTGTGTTAACATTGTGACAGTTGTATCAGAGAGAATTATTTCGGTTTGCGTAAATACGCATGTTGCAAGTAGTACCTGTTTAAAGGCTGTGTGTCCTGTTTATAATGAGGTCAAAACTGACAGGTTTTAATGTTAATCTGTAAATCACAAACAGGAATCATGCTGGAATATTTTTGAAAGGGTGTTGGCAGCCATTCAGGTACTGCTTGCTGACTCTGACATTAACACAATTAACGAGCGACAAAGATTTCAAAAAGCTACAAGATTTGTGTGGGAAGTTTTGTTTATGTGTTAATTAACACTAATGTGGCTGTGTGAGATCACTTGCTTAGATCTGTTATGTGCAGACTTCAGAATGGACACATGCACAGAACACTTAGCATGGCACCTGTGGAGTTGTGTGTGAATGGTTGTTTATAGGAGGTTTTGCTGGTTTAGATAATTAAGATTTAACGTACAAAATAAAGGACAAGGCAGCTTTGTGAATGTGCATAAATCTTGTTTAGGCTGAAGCAAATAGTTTTATTTTATAAATAGAAAATATTTTTGATTTAAGTGTACTTGCAAGAATGTGTAATCAATTGTTTTGATTCTGGATGGCACCCCAGCCTCAGATGAGGATTAGCTGGTTACCTTGTATGACAGTGTATCCTGATGGTGTTGTAGTTGCTCATTATATCAGTCACTGGTTTGCTCAAACACCTGGTTTACTATTGCTGTGACAGTAACAGTCAGAATCACTGAGACTGTGACAGTAACAATCAGAATCACTAAGCCTGTGACAGTAACAATCAGAATCACTGAGTCTGTGACAGCAACAATCAGAATCACCGAGTCTGTGACAATAACAATCAGAATCACCGAGTCTGTGACAGCAAAAATCACAATCACTGAGTCTGTGACAGAAACAATCAGAATCACTGAGTCTGTGACAATATCAATCAGAATCACTAAGCCTGTGACAGTAACAATCAGAATCACTGAGTCTGTGACAGCAACAATCAGAATCACTGAGTCTGTGACAGCAACAATCAGAGTGACTGAGTCTGTGACATCAACAATCAGAATCACTGAGTCTGTGACAATAACATTCAGAATCACTGAGAGCCTGTGACAGAAACAATCAGAATCACTGAGTCTGTGACAGAAACAATCAGAATCACTGAGTCTGTGACAGTAACAATCAGAATCACTAAGCCTGTGACAGTAACAATCAGAATCACTGAGACTGTGACAGCAACAATCAGAGTCACTGAGTCTGTGACAGTAACAATCAGTACTGAGCCTGTGACAGCAACAGTCAGGATCACTGAGTCTGTGACAGCAACAATCAGAATCACTGAGTCTGTGACAGTAACAATCAGAATCACTGAGCCTGTGACAGAAACAATCAGGATCACTAAGCCTGTGACAGCAACAATCAGAATCACTGAGTCTGTTACAGTAACAATCAGAATCACTGAGTCTGTGACAGTAACAATCAGAATCACTGAGTCTGTGACAGAAACAATCAGAATCACTAAGTCTGTGACAGTAACAATCAGAATCACTAAGCCTGTGACAGTAAAAATCAGAAGTACTGAGCCTGTGACAGCAACAATCAGAATCACCGAGTCTGTGACAATAACAATCAGAATCACCGAGTCTGTGACAGCAAAAATCAGAATCACTGAGTCTGTGACAATATCAATCAGAATCACTAAGCCTGTGACAGTAACAATCAGAATCACTGAGTCTGTGACAGCAACAATCAGAATCACTGAGTCTGTGACAGCAACAATCAGAGTGACTGAGTCTGTGACATCAACAATTAGAATCACTGAGTCTGTGACAATAACATTCAGAATCACTGAGAGCCTGTGACAGAAACAATCAGAATCACTGAGTCTGTGACAGAAACAATCAGAATCACTGAGTCTGTGACAGTAACAATCAGAATCACTAAGCCTGTGACAGTAACAATCAGAATCACTGAGACTGTGACAGCAACAATCAGAGTCACTGAGTCTGTGACAGTAACAATCAGTACTGAGCCTGTGACAGCAACAGTCAGGATCACTGAGTCTGTGACAGCAACAATCAGAATCACTGAGTCTGTGACAGTAACAATCAGAATCACTGAGCCTGTGACAGAAACAATCAGGATCACTAAGCCTGTGACAGCAACAATCAGAATCACTGAGTCTGTTACAGTAACAATCAGAATCACTGAGTCTGTGACAGCAACAATCAGAATCACTGAGTCTGTGACAGCAACAATCAGAATCACTGAGTCTGTGACAGTAAAAATCAGAATCACTAAGCCTGTGACAGTAAAAATCAGAAGTACTGAGCCTGTGACAGTAACAATCAGAATCACTGAGTCTGTGACAGTAACAATCAGAATCACTGAGTCTGTGACAGTAACAATCAGAATCACTGAGCCTGTGACAGTAACAATCAGAATCACTAAGCCTGTGACAGTAACAATCAGAATCACTGAGTCTGTTACAGTAACAATCAGAATCACTGAGTCTGTGACAGCAACAATCAGAATCACTGAGTCTGTGACAGCAACAATCAGAATCACTGAGTCTGTGACAGTAAAAATCAGAATCACTAAGCCTGTGACAGTAAAAATCAGAAGTACTGAGCCTGTGACAGTAACAATCAGAATCACTGAGTCTGTGACAGTAACAATCAGAATCACTGAGTCTGTGACAGAAACAATCAGAATCACTAAGCCTGTGACAGTAACAATCAGAATCACTAAGCCTGTGACAGTAACAATCAGAATCACTGAGTCTGTTACAGTAACAATCAGAATCACTGAGTCTGTGACAGCAACAATCAGAATCACTGAGTCTGTGACAGCAACAATCAGAATCACTGAGTCTGTGACAGTAAAAATCAGAATCACTAAGCCTGTGACAGTAAAAATCAGAAGTACTGAGCCTGTGACAGTAACAATCAGAATCACTGAGTCTGTGACAGTAACAATCAGAATCACTGAGTCTGTTACAGTAACAATCAGAATCACTGAGTCTGTGACAGTAACAATCAGAATCACTAAGCCTGTGACAGTAACAATCAGAATCACTGAGTCTGTTACAGTAACAATCAGAATCACTGAGTCTGTGACAGTAACAATCAGAATCACTGAGTCTGTGACAGTAACAATCAGAATCACTAAGCCTGTGACAGTAACAATCAGAAGTACTGAGCCTGTTACAGTAAAATATGAAGTGTTAAGTGCTGCAGTAAGACAATGAAGTGTTTATAGACTCAAACATATATGCCAGTCAACTTTCAATAGGTTTACTCAGAGATGTCATTATATTTAAATATACTCTCGGCATGTTATGAGAATCAGTTTTGTGTGTCATA